>NC_052150.1:81744174-81926885 GCF_902713615.1 Scyliorhinus canicula
CCCCTTCAAAAGCACCCATTATGCTCTGGCCAGCATGATTAGCTTCCTCCTCTGTAATAAAGTATTATTTTCCTACCCCCTTTACTCTCATCTCTAATAACGAACATGAGCGATCATGAACTTTTTATACAGTGCCACTTCATTCAGTTTCTACACTGTTACTGAAATGACAAAAGGGAAAATAAACAAAATTAACAGGAGGGTGGGATTAGATTTTGAAGAACTATTATGTAAATTGGGCATTTCTCACTGAAAAGGGATCAGTGAGAGTTGATCTGATTACTGTTCGCGAGGACTCAATAATGTAAACCATGTTTAGCAACAAAACTTTTTCCAGGACATTAGAGAACCAGAGGTCACTTTGGTTAATTCAGAGCTAGTCTGCAGAACCACTGGCCCTGTTACTACTGCAGGGGGAGCTTTGGGATCAGGAAACACTGATTTCCTTCAGGTCCTGTTGAATTTAATGACAACACATGATTACCATCTTTAGAATTAATTTCCTGACTGCGACCAGACATATTGAGAAACTGGCTCAGCATCTCAGCTTCTACACTTGCCGTTGCGGCTTGGTGTCAAAGGAGGAAAAGGCTGTGGGTCAGCGAGGCACTGATGAGATGGGAGCTGGGAGAGATCAAGGTGAAGGGAGAACATCTACAGGGGATGAAGGAGAGATCCAAAGGCAGGGAAATGTTGATGCAAGGCATGGGGGCGTGGTTGCATGGCAGGAGAGATTGTGTGTCAGAGGACACTTCGGGATGGGCTGGAGTGATAGGGCAGCACGGTAGCACAAGTGGATAGCACTGAGGCTTCACAGTGCCAGGGTCCCAGGTTCGACTTCCCTGCTGGCTCACTGTGTGGAGTCCGCACGTTCTACCCATGTCTGCATGGGTTTCCTCCGGGTGCTCCAGTTTCCTCCCACAGTCCAAAGATGTGCAGGTTAGGTGGATTGGCTATGATAAATTTCCCTTAGTGACCAAAAAGGTTAGATGGGGTTATTGGGTTACGGGTATAGGGTGGAAGTGAGGGCGTAAGTGGGTTGGTGCAGAATTGATGGGCTGAATGACCTCGTGCACTGCATGTTCTATGTTGTATGATCGAAGAGGACATCAACATGGGGCCAGACAGCTCAGTGGAGCGGAGAGATGAGTCTGGAAAAGTATATCAAAGTGAGCATCGATTAAGGGGTTGTGGGTCATCAATGTAGGGGCACTGGAGAGGTTAGAGAGTGAGGGGGGCCTTCGATTGAGGGCCAGGAGAGTTCAGTGGAATATCAATTGGTTGGGGAGACGATCATGGGAATCCATAGATGATAATGGAAGGAGGGGATGGGGGAGGAAGGAGGAAAGAGGAAATTGTGAAGAAGGAAAGGGGGGGGGGGGAAGAGGGAGGGATGGGGGGGAAGAGGGAGGGATGGGGGGGAAGAGGGAGAGGGGGGTGATGAGGGGGAGGGTTGGGGGAAGAGGGGGAGGGTTGGGGGGAGGGAGGAGGGGAATGGGGGGAGGGAAATGTGGGAGGTTGGGGAGGAGGAGGGGAATGGGGGAGGTTGGGTGGGGAGGAGGGGAATGGGGGGAGGTTGGGGGGGTGGAGGGATTGGAGGGGGATGGAAGGAAATAGGGGGGATTGAGCTGATGGACACTGCATCGTTCTTTGAAAATCTAGTGAACCATGACCCCCCTGCACAGAGGGGCTGCTTCCTGGTCTGTGCTGTCACTGTTACCTTGGGCGAAATTCTCCCATCGGGAGACTAAGTGCCGACGCCGGAGTGAAAACCAGAGTGTTTCACTCCAGCATTGGAGGCCGCTCCTCGCCCCCTATTCTCCCACCCACAGGGGCTGGGAGTGGCGCCGTGTAAATTACGCCCAGCTGGCGCCGCCTAAATTACGCGGCCGGCGTCACGTAAATGACCTCACCCGCGCATGCGCAGGTTGGCCACTGCCAAGCCGCGCATGCGCGGTTTCCGTCCTGCCCGCGGGCGCCCCGCAAGACATGGAGGATTGATCTTGCGGGCGGTGGAGGAAACGAGTGCGTCCTTTAGAGACGCCAGCCCACCGAACAGTGGGCACCGACCGTGGGCCAGACCCCTACTGAGCGCCCCCCTGGGTCTCGATCCTCTCCCCCCCCCCCCCCCCACCCCAGGCCGCACATGCAGCGTTCGCGCGCTGTTCACGCCGGCAGCGACTAGGTGTGGTTGGCGCTGGCGTGAACCCGTCGGATTGGGTAGGCCGCTCGGCCCATCCGGGCCGGAGAATCGCCTGCTACAAACGGCGATTCTCCGAGTGGCCTGTCATGAAATGTGGCACGCCGTTTTGGGGGATTGGGAGAATCGCATGCGGGTGCCAGGGCGGCGTGGCGGGAATCGCCAGGCACTCTGCGATTCTCCCACCCGGCATGGGGGTCGGAGAATTGCACCCCTTGTGTCTGGCCACCTGGGTTTCCACCAGCAATGCGATGGCAGCCACTGCGGGATCAACACCACCATCCATTTTGGTATCTCTAAGGAATTGGAGAAAGAGATAGACCAACAATCAGTCGGGCTTCCAACCAAGAACCCTGAAATCCCCACAAACCTCCCTCACCCTTGCCTCTCCTGCCTTCTCTGGGAGCGCCATCCAGTGAGGAGTTGTGCAGGCAAACCTTGCTCTGCATACTTATTCCCGGCCACAGCAGACGCCACAAAAGCCAAAATTTCCATGGCCCTGTCTGATGAAGGTACTTACCAGTATCATTTAAATCAGTCAAGTTTGGTCAGAAAATTCGCTTGTCCCACCTTTTCAAATGAGGAATAGGGACACAAATCTGACATCATAACTGCATTGACTTTTCTATAGTCCACACAATCATTATGTACCATACGGTTTTGGTACCATCACAATAGGTGAGCTCCAATCTAACAATTCACTTTGATGATACCATTCTTAAGCATACTTTCAATCTCCTTTTGTACCTGTGCTAACTTTAGTGGATTGAGTCCCAGAGAAGGAGGAGGTGTTAGGTATTGTAACTCAGGAAGAGATAATGTTGACATTTCTCAAATTAGATTGGACAAAGAGGAAGTGATAAGTAATTGGAATAAATTACTGAGTTACCTCCCAGAGGAAAATCAAAGAGCAAAGGGCTTGGCACTCCAGAGCTCGGTGGGGTGGGGGTCCCTCAGCTGGGGTCAGGGGACCCTCTGCAGGGGTGGGCAGCCATGGCAGGGTGAGGGTGAGCACTGGAAGGGGATCAACTGGGGGTAACCTGGTATTGCGTGACATCCCCCAGTGAGTCACATATTCTGTCAAGACACTCCGCCATGGCCATCACCGACTGCACCATAAGACATAGGAGTGGAAGTAAGGCCATTCGGCCCATCGAGTCCACTCCGCCATTCAATCATGGCTGATGGGCATTTCAACTCCACCTACCAGCATTCTCCCCGTAGCCCTTAATTCCTCGCGACATCAAGAATTTATCTATCTCTGCCTTGAAGCCATTTAGCGTTCCGGCCTCCACTGCACTCCGCGGCAATGAATTCCACAGGCCCACCACTCTCTGGCTGAAGAAATGTCTCCGCATTTCTGTTCTGAATTTACCCCCTCTAATTCTAAGGCTGTGCCCACGGGTCCTCGTCTCCTCGCCTAACAGAAACAGTTTCTTTGCGTCCACCCTTTCTAAGCCATGTATTATCTTGTAAGTTTCTATTAGATCTCCCCTTAACCTTCTAAACTCCAATGAATACAATCCCAGGATCCTCAGCCGTTCATCATATGTTAGACCCGCCATTCCAGGGATCATCCGTGTGAATCTCCACTGGACACGCTCCAGTGCCAGTATGTCCTTCCTGAGATGTGGGGCCCAAAACTGGACACAGTAATCCAAATGGGGCCTAACCAGAGCCTTATAAAGGCTCGCTGCTTTTATATTCCAACCCTCTTGAGATAAATGATGCCTTGGACACCTTCACTAATGGTGCCGACGTCGTGCACCAGGCTCTCCATTGTGTTGGACTCGGTGCCACACATCGCCGGCAACAGCTCCTGCGCCTGTAGCCTCTGGAACTTCTCCAAGCAGATATGGAGCTGCTGAAGTGACACTGTCATCTCCCTCTGAATGTCCCAGATGCTCCCTAACGTATCCGTCGGCTCTGGTTAACCCTGTTCCAAATGCTCAGCATCAGGCTGGGACCCAGCAGCCCTCTGACTGTTGTCTCGCCTGGGGGTTCCTGCCTCCAACTGATGTATATCAGCAGCAGCGTGGTGCTCACCAGATTGTGCCCCAAAAGCCTGACCACTCCCATTTTCCACTGAGGTGTGTGTATCTGCGCTGGTGGAGGGTGGGGATGACAGCTGTGCCATGTTTATTACAGTGGTATCCTCCGAGCTCTCCTCCAAGGTGTTCTCCTTGGAGGCAGGAGAGGAGGCTGCCAGGATGGGCCGGCGCCGTCGGCTGGAGGACATGGGGGAGAATGGACATGTGGTCAGTGAAAGAGACGGGTCAGTCAGTACGGCAATGACAACTCACGTTTGACAGGTCCTCTGGGTGGAGCCTGGTGGTTCCTCACCTCTGGGGTGTCTGCCAACCTCCGCGTTGGTGACTGCTCAGTCTTCAGCCACAGACAGGGCATCATTAGCCACATACATGGTTCACAGTAGTAGTGGAGGGGCAGGGGGGTGGAGGACCGGTTGGGGGTTTGAAGAGGGAGGGGAGTAGTCACTTCCATAGGGAATGAGGGGGGGGGGGGCGAGGTCTTGAAGTGGGGTGGGGGTTATGGTGTCTACTTCCTCATGCTGCCCGGTTTAGGTCGTTGACCGTCTTACACTGGAGGCCAGTCCTCCTGGTCACCACTCCCAGCGCCACCTTGTTCCAGGCAGCAGTGGCTGCCCTATAGCTAACCCTCCAGGACTAGGAGGGACCGGGGGAACAGGACATCCCTCCTGGCCTCCACTGCGTCAAGCAGCCTCTCCAGGACAGCATCCCCTAATCTTGGAGCCGGTCTCCTCGGTGCCATTGTTCCGAGCTGGCTGGGGTTGGCTGAGCAAATCCAGGTTAAGTGCATTGGGATAAAGGAATTCCATTTGTATTGTTTGTTAGCGGGGGGGCTGGCGAACGCGGGCCAGGAAAATCAGCTGGCGAGCCTTCATTTGAGGCGAGAAGCCCGTGAGGCCTCGTCAAGTGGACCAATTAACATTGAATAATGTTGCCGTCCTCGCTGGGCCCAGTGCCGGGAAGCTTGAAGCAATTCCCGCTCGCTACCACACTTCGAAATCTTTCCGGAGAATCGTGCCTATAGTCTCCGAACGCTGACTCGCCAATTTCCCTTTGATCAATTTAAGTGGTCCTCTTATGTCATGACCAAAAATCAATTCAAATGGACTGAATTTAGTTGATACATTAGGTACATCCCTAATTGCAAGTAATACAAATGGAATTCCTTTACCCTATTCCTTTGGATAATCTTGACTATAGACCCTCAACATAGACTTTAAAATTTCATGCCACCTTCCTAATGCTGCTTGTGATTCTGGATGATATGCAGTTGAGTTAAATTACTTTATTCGTATGCTGTCTATAACATCCTTGGATAACTTCAAAGTAAAATTGGATCCCTGAATGGATTGGTTATCTTTTGGTGGTCCATAGCTGGTAAATGATTTGGTTAACTTCTCTCCAACCCTCTGAGCTGTAATATTTCTCATTGGACTGGCATCCGGTAATCTAGTAGACACATTCATTATGGTCGACAAATACTGATTCGCTCTTTTTGTTTTAGTCTCCTAAAGTCAATTCAGATCCTATTAAAAGGTTCCTCAAATGCTGGAATGGGTATTAAGGGTATTGGTTTGGTTGCCACTTGAGGTCTCCCTATTTCCTGATCTGTGTGACATGTACGGCAAAGTTCAACTACATCCTTATGGAGCCTAGGCTTTAGTTTTCGTGACTCCTAAATTACTCCCTATTGGAACCGCATGCACTACATGTGAAACCTAATTTCTATAACCCACCGGTAATGTCACTTGATGATCCTATGCCCATTTCTCATCTGCCCAAATGTGTAAAGGTCGCCATTTTCTCATTAATACATTATTTCTAATAACACTCTGGTGCACACTCAGATTCTATTTTTGTATATGCTTTCTGATACGGCTGTTTTATCTCTGAATCTTTCTGCTGTAATTCAATCAACTTTCTGGAACTAAAGATATCTGTTTCTTCCACCACGTGCTCTTGTTCTTTATCAACCATTTGATCAAACATGGTTTCTGATAATTTACTTCAGCCTCCCTGTCGGTACTCCTCGAGTTCTCTTCCTCCTGTCTCATCCTGTGGTTTTGTGACCTTGTCACAACGCCATCAGGAAATACCCCAGGGTATGATTCTTGCAACACTTCTGTTGTTTGACTTTCCAACCATTGTAGGCATCACTCCTACCTGTGATCCAGCTCTATTATTACCCAGGATAAATTGTACCCCTGAAAAAGGTAATCTTTCTATTACTCCTACCACCACTTCACCACTTTTTACCAGACTCTCTAACCTTACCTTATATAGTGGCATACTACTCCCCTCACCACTAATTCCACATATTACCACCTTTTCTGGCATACTCTGTTCGAACCACATACTCTGTGTGTCTCATCTCTAAAGATTAACCTTAAGATCTCAATCTCCTTACCTACTCCACCTTATGCACATGAGTAAACCGTGTCCCTATAAATAAAGGGTGGGGTTCTCCGTTTCAGAACTAAGGGCTGGATTCTCCGATTCTGCAGCTTTGTCCGCAGGATCCATCTGGTCAAAGAACCAAAACGTCAGCGCCGCCCACACCGCTGCTCTGTCCGGTGGGGGGCTAGCAGCCGCGCAAGGTAAAGCCCCGGCTTTACTGACCAATACAGACATGGAATTGCCGGGTCCGTGGCCACGCATGCCGACCAACATTGCACCGGCTGTGCCCAGTATGTACCCAGCATGCAAAACACAGCTCACCTGTAACCCCCACTCGCCACTCCCCCCAGCCCCCACCGAAGCCTTCCCTGTCAGCGGAATGCCCCCCCCCCCAAACTACGGCGACATTGGACACAGTCCGTAGCTGCCACGCGAGGTCCCTGAAAAGTGAGAGGACACGCGCCCCACGCCATCGGTGACTCGGCCCATTGAGGACGGAGCATGGGGAGAGGCTGACGAGCTGCAGCTGCATATTAACACTCCCCTCCCCCCACACACGCTTCCCAGCCAACATGATGGCAGCACGGCAGAGCTCGAGACCCGCTGGGCACAAGGAGACAAGAGCGGGAATGAGGCTGCCACCCATCGCAGTAACCTGGCCTGAGCTCAGGTGGCAGAGACCATGAGCACTGTGGGTCCCACAGCCAGGACTGGACAGCAGTGCAGGAAGAAGCTGCACGACCTCCTCAGAGTGGCCAGGGTGAGTACCCAGCACCATGCACCTGGCATTAACCCCCGTCCCACACACACGTTAACGCCCACCCACCGGGAGGGAGACCAACCCCACCCACCCGCAATGTGCATGCACCCCACCTTGCATCACTGCCCACCATGACTGGGTGCCCTGTTCAGAGGCCAGGAGCTGCCAACCACTGCGCTACACATGTCCGACTGCCTAACACTGTGCGCTTTCTGTCTCCACTCCCCACCTCACCACTACCACCACCACCAAGGGGAAGACAATGCATAACTCCAGGGAGAGAGAGAGGATCGGTGAGGGACCAGCGGATCTGTGGCAGCAGCCACTGGACCTGGTCGGTGGGCCCAAAGAGAGGGCAGTTGCTGAGGCAAAGGTCGGCATCGGGCAGGCAAATGAGCCGGGCTGAGTTGCGGTGTTCCTGTGGCAAGCATAGCACGATCCCCTCACCTGCCCCTCAGCTCTCCCTCACCACCCCCACACCACACCACACCACCTCCTCCACACCACCCCCACATTAGGGAGGGTATGGGAGCTGGTAGGAGGGGCTGGTGTTGGATGCCACACATGCCATGGAGACATTGCAATCCATAGGGGGCTCACTTGCTTCCCCGATGCCAACCTCCGCCTCAGCGACTGCCCACTGTCCGGTCCTACTGACCAGGTCCAACGCCCTCTGGCGGTTAGGGGCCACAGGTCCGGTGGTACCCCTCCAGTCAGCTCTCTCTCTCTCTCTCTCTGCAATTGTGCGCCGCCTTCTCCTGGGGTCTGATAATGAACAGTGTGAGACATTCAGACAAGGTCAGCACAGGGGGTCCATGGCTGGTGGCCTGTGTATGCAAGACACTGGCCATGGAGGGCGGAATGGTTGTTGACATGCGGTGTGGGGTATAGGTGGCCTGCTGCTTGGTGGGGTGAGGTTTGGTGCCTGGGGCACGGTGGTGGTGGTAGCCCACCCTGACTTGCCTGGGAGGGTTTCCCACCCATTCCCACTGCCGCATTCCAGTCTGCCTGGTGGGAGCCGAGTGGAGGACGGGGGGGAGAGTGGGGCTATGGGTGTGGGGGACAGGAGATGGTGCTAAGCGCGTAGGACTGGTTACCCTGGCCGTCCTGAGGAGGTCGTTCAGCTTATTGTGGCACTGCTGGCTGATCCTGGCGGTGGGGCCCACGGCGCTCACAGCTGCCTGCACTCAGGACCGATTGACAACTGGGTGGCAACTGCCTTCCCACCCCGAGGAACAACGTGCCTCGCCTTCCCTACATGGTGTTCAGCAGGGTCTCAAGCTCCACATTGGCGAATCATGGTGCCATTCTTCAGGATGCCATCTTGTTAGCTGGAATGAGTGTGTGGGGTGTGGGGAGAGCTTGTATGCGGCTGCAGCTTGTCAGTCTTTCACGTGCCAGGCCTGACCCCTGCAAATCAGACGTTGTCGATCATTGGAATTGCACTACTTCCATGTGGTGCCAGTGCTAACCAATCAACAGGTCCAGAATTGCTCTGGGACCGGCACCACTTTTGTCAATGTAGAACACTTGTGACTCAGTCCTGGCATCACCACTTCGTCTCTCAAACGGAGAATTCGCTCCAAGATTTCATATTATAAATTTTATTTTAAACATCAAACCAAACTCAATGTAAAATTAAACATAAATGACCAGACAAATTGCATTCAATAGAAACTACAAACAAAACTATATTCTTTAAGTAGCTGATACAAAGATGGAGCTCATGGATTTATTGCAGCCCCCTTAGCATATTTGTGGCACCATGTTCAGCCATAAAGTGGATCACTATTCTGTCTTTCTCAGGTAGAATTAACCCCCTTTTCTTCGTACAGGATACGTTTCTTAAGTCACCTCCAGCAACATCTTTACAATTTCCAAATTTTGATAAAAGCCATCACCAAAACGGCCCCATTACTGCAGAACCGCCTTGGTTCGGTTAATGACAGGCCTGATGACATAGATACCCCAGTCATGTTCATCCAACCACTTCAGTACACAGAATGTCTGGCTTTAGTAAAAACTGAAGCAGAGGGTGGGGCGGTGGTTAGCACTGCTGCCTCACGGAGCCGAGATCCCAGGTTTGATCCCGGCTCTGGGTCACTGTCCATGTGGAGTTTGCACATTCTCCCCATGTTTGCATGGGTTTCACTCCCACAATCCAAAGATGTGCAGGGTAGGTGGATTGGCCACTCTAAATTGCCCCTTAATTGGAAAAATTAATTGACTACTTTAAATTTATAAAACAAAACTGAAGCAGTGGGAGTAACTTTATCTCACTATTCCTTCTGCAAAACTCACTTTAGTTTTCATTTTTTTCTTAGCTGTCTTACATGCATAGTTCTTCAGCATCTTTTGTACTTTACCTCCTGCTGAAACCTTTGAGAGCCGTGTTTTTTTCCCCAATCAACTTCCCTTTTCCAAAAAACTGACGGAACAGATTTATTTCTCAAAAGTCTTGCCTGGAGATCTTGCCTGGGTTACACGCTCCCCTTCCCACAAATTGTTTCCTCTTTCAATTAGGGCCTGAACAGGCTTTGAAACCGCAGTTAGTGCAGCCAATTGTTCACAAACTGCATGGCATCACAATAAGAGACACCGATTTAAGGTTTTGAACAAGAGGTGGAGGAAGATGTAAGGGAGAACTTTTTTTGCACAGCAATTAGTCAAGACCTGGAATGTGCTTCCTATCAGTGATGAATTATTTCAAAAGGAATCGGATGGACTCTTGAGGGACAGGAAATAGAGCAGGAGTATGGGGCTGACTGAATTGCTCTTCAGGGAGCTGGCATGGACCCAATAGACTGAAATGGTCTCCTTCAATGTCATACGAATGACTATGACACTGACTATACAAAAAAATCCTTGTCAGCCGTCCGTGTAAAAATGAACACGAGGCATAGCTGTGAATTCTAGTGATCTGAAATGTGAGTATTTTGCATTTGAGGTATGAGTCTGATACTAATTGTGGATTGCTGATATATATTCAGTTTAATAAATTTAATTTAATGCAGTTTCTACTTAATGCAGTTGTAGTAGTACAGTAAATGGTGTGTAAATCCTGCTCTAGGGGAAAGTCAAACATTTTCATCTGGTGGCCTCATTAGTAATAATATTTATTTTCTCTTAAATGCTGCAAAAATTGGTTTAAATACATAGGGCGGGATTTCCCGTCGACTGACGGCAGAATCGGGAAACATGATTGGGCGGAGAAACTGTTCTGATGCTGAAATCGTGGCGGGCACCGGTTGCACGCCAAATCGCAATTCTCCGGAGCCTCGACAGCATCATCAATGCGTTCCAGTCTGCATGTACGCTGTTTGCATATCATTAGCCGGCCTGACCCAGTGTTCTCCGGGGCCTCCGCGATTCTCCGCCTCCACTGCAGCAAATTCCTGACGGCAAGGTTCACTTCTGCCTTTAAAAATCGTGAAACAGGCACCGTGGCTGCTGCGGGAGAGAGAGGAGGTGCGGAAAGTGTCCAATATCACCACGGGGGGCTTCTGTTAGAGCCAGGGGGGAGTGGTGGGAGGTGGCCAGGAGGTAGGCTGTGGGGTTGGAGTGGACGGACACAGAGCACCATTGCCGCAGCCAGCAAGACAGCCATGCAGCTACACATGCCGCTGACAGCCTATTGTGAACTTAGGTCCACAGGTCGTATGGGTCTCCCCAGACCACCCCCTCGGTGCCCTCTGGCCACAGGCGACCCATCAGCTGCATGGACGTGCTCCAGCACAACTAGTGCCATTCTGTTGGCTGGGATAAGTGTGTGAGGGGAGTGTAATGTGTATATGCGACTGCAGCTTGTCAGCCTCCCAAGTGTCAATCACGGATGGCGAATCCCACATTGTTTTTCATTGGAATCGATTGTGTTCCACGTGGCACACGGTGCTAGCCCCTCAACGGTCGCTGAATCAGTCCAGGTGCCCACAAATCCTGCCCCACCGTTAACACTTAGGGCTGGATTCGGCGATTGCTGACGCCAAAATCGCATTTAGTGATTGGCCGGAGAATCCGTTTTTACGGTGAAATAAGGGACGGTGCCATATTTTGGATGCTCCGTCCCCTCAAAAACAACGTCATTGCTGAGTATTGCACCTGCCGTTGGGACGGCCCCAGGACATAACCTGAGGCCTTTCCCCGATGCTCCGCCCCGATTGGCCGACATCCCGACGGTGTGGGGCGCGAATGCTCACAGTATTTGGGGACCTTGCGTGGTGACTTTGTACTGTGTCCAGCGCCGCCACAGTCGGGGGCGGGGGGGGGGGGGGGGGCGTTCCGCTGGCCGGTGGGGCTTCTGCGGGGGCTGGGGTGACTGGTGGTGGGTGGTCCGGTGGTGGCGAGGGAGGTTACAGGGGGGCATTAAATGGCAGACCGTGTCCACGTGCGATTGGCGCCATGTTGTACGACGCAGCCGCCTCAGTGTGCATGCGTGGCCACGGACCCAGCAATTCTCCACCTGTATCTGCAGGTAAAGCCGGGGAAGATTTAGCCCCCCCCCATCAGGCGGAGCATCGGTGTGGGTGCAGCGCCGACCTTTTGGTTGTAAGACCAGACGCATGATCCGGACATGGCCTCAAAATCTGAGAATCCCGCTCTTAGTTTTTACAGTAAAAGTATGTTTTTTTAAATCTCATATTCATTATTGCAGCTTTTGTTTTATGATAATGCATAACAGCCACATTCTCATTTGCCATTCTGAAATGTGTAAATAAGGAAAGGGGGAAATAATAGCAGATTGGTGTTTCAAATGGGTTCCTCCCTCCAAACACCACAGAGGTGAGGTAATCCAGCCCTTGAGAGTGGGCTGGGTGGCAGCAAGTGGAGTACCTTTCACTTGTCAACAATGCATCCCTCTTTGACAAAGAGTCATGCAGACTCAAAACGTTGGCTCCCTTCCCTCTCCACAGATGCTGTCGGACCTGCTGAGATTGTCCAGTATTTTCTGTTTGAGATACCCTCAATTATGACACAGGAGGGAAGATAGGTAATTCAAAGGCTTTAATCATCTGAGAACTGAACAGCAGCCGAGAAGTGTGCTCATCACATGCTGCCGAGTGAGCCTCATCTTATATACCGTTTCCTGGGGGCAGAGCCAGAGGCGGAGTCCCCCAGGGTTCCAAGCCCGGTCTTAAAGGGCCAATGCATTAAAGGTAAGGTACCGTTACAGCAGCTACTGATACCATTCATCACATTCACCCCCTGTTTAAAAAAAACACATAGTCCTTCAGGGGTGAGGTGGAGTTATAAGTTCAGTCTTGTGGGTGGTTTGACCATCCGTGCTGACTTTCTCCGCTCCGGTGGTGGTGCCGTGGATACGGTCAGTTTTGATGGTGGTATATCCGGGAGCACGGTTACCTGAGCCTTTGCCCGCCTTGGAGCGGGGGGGGGGGGGTTATCCGGGTGACTAGGGTGATCGGTGCCGGCGCCGGATGGGGGGCAGGGGGTGTATTGGGGAGGGGAGCGTCGGTAAGAGGGGGGAGTCGGTGGGGAAAGCGTCGGGGTCGGTGGGCGAGCCAGCGGGTGCCAGATCTCGCAGGGAGACGGTATCCTGCCTGCCGTCGGGGTGCTCGACGTAGGCGTATTGAGGGTTCACGTGTAGCAGTTGGACCCTCTCGACTATGGGATCCGTTTTATGGCTCCTCACGTGTCTCCGGAGTAGGACTGGTCACGGAGCCGTCAGCCAACGTGGAAGCAAGACCCCAGAGGTGGACTTCCTGGGGAAGACAAACAAACGATTGTGAGGGGTCTCGTTCGTGGCCGTACAGAGGACCGACCTGACGGAATGTAGGGCATCAGGTAGGACCTCCTGCCAGGGGGCGATTGGCACACTCCTTGACCGTAGGTCTAGAAGGACAGCCTTCCAAACTGTCGCGCTCTCCCTCTCCACTTGCCCGTTTCCCTGTGGGTTATAGCTCATCGTTCTGCTTGAGGCGATGCCCATGCTGAGCAGATATTGACGCAGCTCATCGGTCATGAACGATGTACCCCGGTCGCTGTGGATATAAGCGGGGAAACCAAACAGTGTGAAGATGCTGTGCAGTGCCTTGATCACGGAGGCCGAGATCATATCGGGGCAGGGGACAGCAAAAGAGAAGCGGGAGAACTCATTGATCACGGTGAGGAAATAGATGTTGTGGTTGGTGGATGGGAGGGGCCCTTTGAAGTCTACACTTAGTCGCTCAAAGGGCCCAGAGGCCTTTATCAGGCGGGCCCTGTCTGGTCGATAGAATTGCGGTTTACATTCCGCACAGATCTGCCATGCTTTAGTCATGGCCTTGACCTCCTCTGTGGAGTAGGATAGGTTGCGGGACTTGATGAAGTGGGCAAGCCGGGTGACCCCCGGGTGGCAGAGGTCATTGTGGATGGCTCTCAGGCGGTCTTTTGCGCGTTGGCACACGTGCCGTGGGACAGGGCATCTGGGGGCTCGTTGAGCTTCCCCGGGCGATATTTAATATCGTACGTATAGGTGGAGAGCTCTATCCTCCACCTCAGAATTTTGTCATTCTTTATTTTGCCCCGTTGTGCGTTATCGAACATAAAGGCGACGAGGGTGAACCTCCTACCGGCTAGGTAGTGCCTCCAGTGTCGCACAGCCTCCACTATGGCTTGTGCCTCCTTCTCGACTGCAGAGTGCCGAATTTCCGAGGCGGTGAGGGTTTGGGAGAAGAACGCTACTGGCCTGCCCGCCTGGTTGAGGGTAGCAGCCAGGGCGACGTCTGATGCGTCGCTTTCTACTTGGAAGGGAATGGCTTTGTCCACTGCGTGAATGGTGGCCTTGATGATGCCGGCCTTGATACGGCTGAAAGCTGACTGGGCCTCAGCCATCAGGGGAAAAAACTGTGGTCTTAATGAGTGGTCGGGCTTTGTCCGCATATCTGGGGACCCACTGGGCGTAATAGGAGAAAAGCCCCAAGCACGGTTTGAGTGCCTTGAGGCTACGGGGGAGGGGGAGTTCCTCAAGGGGCTGCATGCAGTCGGGGTCTGGGCCTAGGACCCCGTTTTCCACAACGTAGCTGAGGATGTCTAGCCGGGTTGTGTGGAACACGTATTTCTCTTTGTTGTACGTGAGGTTGAGGGCCCGGGCAGTCTGGAGGAACTTCCTCAGGTTTGCGTCGTGGTCCTGCTGGTCATGGTCTCAGATGGTGATGTTGTTCAAGTATGGGAAGGTAGCCCGTAAGCCGTACTGGTCCACCATTTGATCCATCGCCCTCTGGAAAACGGAGACTCCGTTTGTGACACCTAAAGGGACCCTGAGGAAGTGAAACAGCTGACCGGCTGCTTCAAAAGCCGTGTAGGGGCGGTCCTCTGGGCGGATAGGGAGTTGATGATAGGCCGATTTTAGGTCGACCGTGGAGAATACCCGATACTGGGCGATGTGAGTCACCATTTCTGCTATGCGGGGGAGTGGGTAAGCATCGAGTTGCGTAAAGCGGTTTATGGTCTGGCTATAATCCACTACCATTCGTTGCTTTTCCCTGGAGCGGACTACCAATACTTGAGCCCTCCAAGGGCTGTTGCTGGCCTCTATGACCCCCTGTTTTAGTAGCCGCTGAACCTCTGACTTGATAAAAGTCATGTCTTGGGTACTGTACCGGCAACTCCTGGTGGCGACGGGCTTACAGTCGGGAGTGAGGTTCGCGAAGGTGGGGGGTGGCGCAACTGTGAGTGTCGCCAGGCTGCATACCGTGAGTGGGGGCAGGGGTCCGCCTAACTTCAGTGTCAGGCTCCGGTGGCTGCACTGAAAGTCCAGACCGAGCAGCAGGGAGCGCAGAGTTGAGGGAAGATGTAAAGTTTAAAACGGGTGTATTCAGCGCCTTGAATTGCGAGGTCAGCGACACAATACCCCGTGATTTGTACCGAATGGGACCCAGAGGCGAGGGCGATAGTTTGGGAGGCGGGGTGGGTGCGCAGAGAGCAGCGCCTTACCGTGTCTGGATGGATAAAGCTCTCCGTGCTCCCGGAGTCGAATAGGCAGGGAGTTGAATCAGCGTGGCCGTTGATTCGCACCCGCATCATTGAGTTCCGCAGGTGTTTCGGCCGCGATTGATCAAGCGTGATCGCTCCTAGTTGCGGGTAGTCAGAGTCCTCGGTTAAGTCGGACTCACAAAATGGCCACCTGGAGTCACAAAATGGCCGCCGCCATCGGTCGCACATGTCGGGGTTCGAAGATGGCCGCCACCAAGATGGCCGCTCCCATGACTCGCACGAGGTCGATGTCGCGTCAGAAGTGGGCGTGTCTAGCCGCCGCGCGGCAGCGTTGCGGGGCCTGTGAGATCGGGAGCTTGATTTCTGGACCTGGTGAGGATTTTGTTTGTGGCCTTTGGGGCCAGCCAGGCAGACTTTAGCGAAGTGCCCTTTCTTCCCGCAGTCATTGCAGATCGCGGAGCGGCCCGGGC
Organism: Scyliorhinus canicula; assembly: GCF_902713615.1. Classification (NCBI taxonomy): domain Eukaryota; kingdom Metazoa; phylum Chordata; class Chondrichthyes; order Carcharhiniformes; family Scyliorhinidae; genus Scyliorhinus; species Scyliorhinus canicula. The sequence continues at coordinate 81,759,979 of NC_052150.1, forward strand.
AACGTTGCCGTGGGTGCTGACCTTGCCCACAGAAATAGCATGGGGAACCTCCGCAGTGAGCGGATCGCCGCGCGGTGCAGGCCTGTCGCGTGGCTGAGTCTCGGGGATCGAGAGGGGTTTGCAAGGTCCGTGGAGTATGTCCGGAGGTTACGCTGGGCTGTTTCTAGAGAATAGGCGAGCATTACCGTGCCTTGGAGATCCTTTGCCCCGTCTTCTAGGAGCCTCTGCCGGATGTACAAGGACCTGATACCGGACACAAAGGCATCGCGAATATGCAAGTTCATGTGGGCTTCTGCCGTCACTGCTTTATGGTTGCAGTTCCTTGCGAGCGCAGTGAGTCTCTCCACATACTCATCCAGAGTTTCCCCAGAACGCTGGCTGCAGGTTGAGAGCAAATGTCTGGCGTGTACCTCATTAATCGGCTTCACGAAACGTTTTGTCAGTATCTCGACGGCAGCTTCGTAATTTGCAGCATTCTCGAGGAGAGTCGGTGGCCCACCCGGGCATGTAGTAAACGCAGCTTGCGAGCGCCGTCGACATCAGTCGCTGAGGAGTCAATATAGTCCTCAAAACACCGCAGCCAATATTAAAAAATTTCCGGGGCTTCCGGCGACCGAGCGTCGAGGTTGAGTTTCTCCGGCTTTAGAGCGCTGTCCATCTTGATGCGTCAGGTGATTAAATTGAGATACCCTCAATTACGACACAGGAGAGAAGATAGGTAATTCAAAGGCTTTAATCATCTGAGAACTGAACAGCAGCCGAGAAGTGTGCTCATCACATGCTGCCGAGTGAGCCTAATCTTATATACTGTATCCTGGGGGCGGAGCCAAAGGCGGGTCCCCCAGGGTTCCAAGCCCGGTCTTAAAGGGCCAATGCATTAAAGGTAAGATACCGTTACAGCAGCTACTGATACCATTCATCACACTGTTTTTGTTTCAGATTCCAGCATCCGTAGTATTTAGAATTTAGAACAGTACAGCACAGAACAGGCCCTTCGGCTTTCAATGTTGTGCCGAGCAATGATCACCCTACTCAAGCCTAACGTATCCACCCTATACCAGTAACCCCCCCCCCAATTAACCTTACTTTGACACTAAGAGCAATTTAGCATGGCCAATCCACCTAACCCGCACATCTTTGGACTGTGGGAGGAAACCGGAGCACCCGGAGGAAACCCACGCACACACGGGGAGGACGTGCAGACTCCGCACAGACAGTGACCCAGCCGGGAATTGAGCCTGGGACCCTGGAGCTGTGAAGCATTTATGCTAACCACCATGCTACCGTGCTGCCGTAGTAATTTGCTTTTATATTAAAAAGCCTCTCTCTTGCCGGGCTCTGCCTGATGGGCCTCAGCAAGCTTGATCCATTTCACTGGGTCCTCCTCCGTTGTTATTGGTCCAGGCTGGCTGCTGTACCAGCAGTGGCCACCACTCTCGAGTGGCGCTGCTTGGTCTGAGAGCTGCTGGCCCGGCTGCTCTTGGAGCTGGGGTCTTCACCTTTAAAGGGACTTTAAGCAGCTCCAAAGCCACACAGTTAAGTCCCTCAAGGTAATTGAATTGCTTCGGGGCTCCTGGAAAGAGCTGTGACAGGGTTGCAGCCAGCTTTCCGGCTCATAGACAGGGTCACCACCGCTGACATTTAGTGTCAATCTGCTTTAGTTTCCTTCCACCAGGATCACCAACTGCCGAACTCTGCTCTGCTTTTCAGCTTTTCATGGATCTCTTCACTCCAGCCTCATTTCCGTACCTCTTTCAGACAATTACACATTCTCTGTGCTTGTATATATCTTTTTTATAAACACATATCACCTTGGTCTCCTGTGAACAACACTTCTACCATTTAACTATCTTCTATTTAATTTCACAGGTCATTCTGTTCCTTTTTCTACTCGTGCACATGTACTTGCCTTAATTGTGTTTTCCTTTTTCCTTTCCCCGTGTTCCACTACCGATTTAAATGCTGTTCATTGATATTTTCCGGTTCTGATCCCAAATGTTAACTTGTCTGTTCTCTCCACAGATGCTGCCTGGCTTGATGAGTGCTCCCTTCCAGTGTCTGTTTGTTTCACATTTCCAGCATCAGCGATTGATGAGCTGGTGATGTGAGCAATTGATCTGTTCTGATTTTTGAAGGCGACATTCACGATGGAGGCTCCTGGCCAAAAATATTTAAACTAATTTAGCATCTGTTCCAGTGCTGATATAGTCAGTTCATTTGAACTCATCGGAGAGTAACGTGCCTCACATAGTTTCCTATAGGTCACAGTTTTCCACTTGGTTTCACTTAACAGCTGGTACCTAGGCTTCTTCCTGCAAATAAGCCGCTATGCATCAGTACAACCCCGAGACCCTGTTTCTACACTATCAGCTTTTCACACTTCAGTCGCATGATATTTGAGACTGGCACTCTGGTGTACAACACCTCCTAAACGTTATAGAGGACTACTTTCCTCCAGTCAACAGTCGACTGTCTTGTTTTCTGATATTGTGGCAGTTCAAAGTCAATAGGTCGAAGATTAATCTCAGAGCAGATGAAATATTTTCGAATAAACGTGTAATGAATAGTTCTTTATACTTTCCATCTGCACTCTATCAGTGTTAAGCCAGCTGCTCACAAACTATTACACCATGGATAGAATTCAGTTTCACAAGGCATTGATTGTGTTATATGTTATATTTAGATAACTTACATCGTGAATCTGATTTACTGCTAATTGTTCAAAAATATTTTAAACTTTTTAAAACTTTATGATAGTATCATTAATGAATCCAAAGAGAGGTAATATTGATCACAACTATGCTTCAATGTAAACTGACATATTTTCCCTTATCTGTGGCTTGTGTTGAAACATCAAAATATAGAAAATAGGAGCAGGAGGAGGCCATTCAGGCCTTCAAGCCTGCTCCGACATTCATTATGACCATGGCTGATCATCCAACTCAATAGCCTGATCCCGACTCTTCCCCCCCCCCTCCCCCCCCCATATCATTTGATCCTCTTCGCCCCAGCTATATCTAACTGCTTCTTGTAAAAGTATTCAGAAATAATAGCTTGTAATAATAGTATGTAACAAGTAATGAAAGCAAAAGCTTTTTAATTAGTGTATTTCTAAAAATGCATTGCCCTGTCATAGTGGATGACGGATATTAAAATATCTTTGATAGGAGCTGCATTGCTTGCCATAGATTGAACTGGTCACAGAGGTTACTGGTTCAATGTGCTTTTGAAAATCTCCTATATTGTTGACTTTGAAGCAAATGCTAATTATGTTTCTCTTTTGTTTAATTATTGAAGTGTATGTTGTGCAACAATGCCTCTAATTTTGTTATGTATTTAAACACATTCAGGGTGAAAATGAAACCAAAGTGCACGAAGAGGTTCATTGTAGTGGTTGCCCAGATTAATTTAATTACTTTGACATTGTGACTCCTTTTATCCGTGCCCAAACTGGATTGGCTTTGAATAAAGAAACTCTGCTCCTGACGTGCTGCTACCAGGTTTCCCTGTGGCATGTAGAAAGTAAACAAGAGTATCCCTGTTGAATCTATGATGGTGCATAACTTGCCCTTCTCGGCTAAACTGGAACTAGATTGATCCCTCATTCTATTTAACTATTACAGTATCACAAATTGAGCAGAATACACAAATGGAAATTCACCACTTTTTAAAATTTAATTTACAATATAAGCATTCTGTTAAATGAGGCTGAACATATTAATTCACAATGAATTATGTGCACAATGCAGAGAAAAGTTGTGCATTATATTATAAAACATATTTTAAAAATTGATCATTCTCTTTATTTTCTCTCTGCTTAACATCAAATTAAGTAACACATTTGCATATTATTTTGCTTTGGTGCAAGGTATTTAATGATTTGAAACCTGGAAACGTTAATAGTTCAGGTTAGCCATTTTCAAGCTCAGGGTCGCAACCACGAATGGGTCACGGCGGGTGTCAAGAGGGTCGCAGAGTGATCGGTCGCAGCATTCCCAATCGCGGGAAGACGTGCACAGTGGCCACGACCGGCTTTTAAAAATGTTGGCCGTGACTGGCATTCACGATTGCTGGCTGTCCCGCGTATGCGTGCCCCCTCAGCCAGATCCAGCAGTGCACAGGCCCGGTGCTCAGCACGACAGACTGCCTCTTCCTGAGGTCAGAACTTCCTGGCCCCAGGACCAGATTTGTTTTTAAAATCGATGCAGTCTTCCTGCCAGAAGGGGCGGCAGAGAGCAAGTCACGCGCCCCATATACTGACGCCAGGTGCTCTGGGTGCAAATCATGGAGCAGAGATTTCCCCATTTTGTAGCTGCCAGCAAACAAACTGCAAGACTGTGTAAATAACTGCAGATCATTTTGGATTAAGTTAGAGAGGACCAGAGACACAAACAGAACAGGATCTCACAACTGAATCTGCTGGAGAGAGCCACTTTGGAGAGTCCACGGCAGGACAAAGCAGGGCCTCTGACGAACAACCCATTAAGAAACATAGAAGCATGAGGGGCAATTCGGCCATCCGAGCCTGCCCCAACAATCATTAAGATTGTGGCTGCTCAACCAACTCAATAGCCTAATCCAGCCTTCCTCCAATATCTATTCATCCCCTTCGCCTTAAGGGCTATATCTAGCTGTTTCTTGAAAAGCTGAAATCAGGAACAAAGCAGTATAGAGATGATGGGACACGGTAGCACAGTGGTTAGCACTGTTGCTTCACAGCTCCAGGGTCCCAGGTTCGATGCCCGACTTGGGTCACTGTCAGTGTGGAGTCTGCACATTCTCCCCGTGTCTGCGTGGGTTTTCTCTGGGTGCTCCCGTTTCCTCCCACAGTCCAAAGATGTGCAGGATATTTGGATTGACCATGTTAAATTGCCCTTAGTGTCCAAAAAGGATGGTGGGGTCACTGGGTTACAGGGATAGGGTGGAGGTGTGGGTTTGGGTAGGGTGCTCTTTCCAAGGGCCAATGCAGATTCGATGGGCTGAATGGCCTCCTTCTGCACTGCAAATTCTATTATCTATGAGCTATTTCTTGATGTATGGCTTTATTAATTGTGCCAATGCAAATCGGGATGCAAAGTCCATGTGTGTTATATGCAAGAAGGTACTGGGAAATTAAATATAAAAATCCTCAATGGCATTTGAAGATGATGCAAAGTAAGTTGGAGGACAAAGCGCTTGATTTTTTTCAAAGGACGCAGTGAGGCCTTAAATCATCAGCTAAAGTCCTTTGCAGAAATGTAACATTGAATAACAAAGCAAGTGAGATCACGAGGACGGAGCAGGCTCACCTGTTGCATTAAAGATAAGTGAATATAATGGGTCGCGAAGTTCAAGTGCCCTGGGTCATGAAGGTCAGTCAGCGTAGATCCTAAAGGACGGCTGCTTGGTAAAAATAGGTCCCAGGAAAAAAAATTTGAAAAATACTCCACAGTTTTGAGACTGACTATTGAACTTAGGGTTATCGGGGGCAGCATGGTGGTCAGCACAGTTGCTTCACAGCTCTATGGTCCCAGGTTCAATTCCTGGCTTGGATCACTGTCTGTGCAGAGTCTGCACGTTCTCCCCGTGTTTGCATGGGTTTTCTCTGGGTGCTCCAGTTACCTCCCAGTCCAAAGATGTGCAGGTTAGGTGGATTGGCTATTTTAAATTGCCCTTATTGTCCAAAAATGGTTAGGTGGGGTTATGGGGATAGGGTGGAGGTTTGGGGATGGGGTGGAGATGTGTGCTTAGGTAGGGTGCTCTTTCCAAGGGCTGGTGCAGAGTCGATGGACCAAATGGCCTCCTTCTACACTGTAAATTCTATGATTCTATGATAATTTAAACCATGAGTGAAAATGCCTTGGTAAACTAAACCCATTTGACCAAGGGGCTGAGAATTGGAGTCAGTACATTGAACAGCTACGCTTCTTTGTAACCGCAAATGGGATCACAGGCGAAGACAGGCAGAAGATGATTTCTGGGAGTTTGTGGCCCCCAAACATATAATTTGATCAGGAACCTCATCCTTGTTGACACCTGACTCAAAGACCTTTGACCAAATAGTGAAAAGAACAAGGTCTTCGACTATCCTCCAATGCTTTAAGTTGAACTCTGCAGTGAGGGACCATGAAGAGTCTGTCTCGGACTTCATACCCAGGTTTCACCAGCTTGCTGAGCATTGGAAGTTTGGGACCGCACTTAGTGACATGTTGCTCGATCGGCTGGTTTGTGGGATCCATAATCTTAATATCCAGACAAAGCTTTTGGGGGAGACTACGATTAGGTTGGAAGCGGCGGCAGAGAGCAGGTCACATGTCTGGCATATACATTGACATCATGTACCCTGTAGACCATGCCATTGGCGCAAAATCACGGAAGAGAGATTCCTCCATTTTCTTGCTCTGAGCAAGCAAGCAACAGGACTGTGAAGAACTGAAGATGGATCATTTTAAACAAAGAAGAACTGAAATCAGGAATAAAGCAGTGTAAAGGTGATTTTTTGAGTATGGCTTTGTTAATTATGCCAATACAAATCATAATGCAAAGCCCCTGTGTTATATGCAAGGAAGAACTGGCAAATGAAAGTTTAAAAGCCTCACAACTACAAAGAGATTTGAAGACTAAACATGGTGAGTTTGAGGATAACCCTCAAGGTTTCTTTCAAAGAATGCAGCAAGAACTTAAATTATTAGTTGAAATCCTTAGCAGAAATGTAACATTGAATGACTAACCTGTCGCATTAAAGGTAAGCAAAATGGTGGGTCGTGAAGGTCAGCTGGCATGGGTTGTGAACGTCGGCCGGAGTGAGTTGCGAAGGTTGTCCGGCTACGGTCCCGAAGGTCGGCTGGCATGGGTCATGCCGGTTGGCTGGTTGGTAAAAGTGGGCCGCAGAGTAGCACGGTAGCACAGTGATTAGCACAGTTGCTTCACAGCTCCAGGGTCCCAGGTTCGTTTCCCGGCTTGGGTCACTGCCTGTGCGGAGTTTGCACGTTCTCCCCATTTCTGCGTGGGTTTCCTTCGGGTGCTCCGGTTTCCTCCCACAGTCCAAAAATGTGCAGGTTAGGTGGATTGCCCATTCTAAATTGCCCCTAGTGTCCAAAAAAGGGCAGGTGAGGTTACGGGGATAGGGTGGAGGTGTGGGCTTGGGTAGGGTGCTCTTTCCACGGGCCGGTGCAGACTCGATGGGCCGAACAGCCTCCTTCTGCACTGTAAAATCTATGATCAATGATCTATGAAATAAAGTTTGAAAAACACTGAATTAGACTTTTGGATAGTTCTCCCACGTTGGATACCCCATCCCTAGGTAGCAGTGAGGAGGACTTTGCAAAGCAATTTAGGTTTAGATGACCTCTGTCTGTTAAAATGCAAATCACAATTATTTCTCTAATTTCTCCAATTGTATAAATATTTTACAATTATATCTCATCAGACAATCTCCTGCAAAATTTAAACTGCATTTTGTGGCTCCAGTTGTATCTATGGAGTTAATTGAATTTAATAGATAACAAAAGTATCAGATGTAATATCAAGGGAAAGCATTAAAACATGCTTCACAGAGAAAATAATGTAATTTCATACACTATTTATCTGAAACATTTATTTTAATGGTTGCACTAAAGAGACAAGATAGTGCAATATTTTGGAATGCAAACAACTGTACAATAATGGAGTACGCTAAGGCCTAGATTTCCGCAGAGACGTGGATACTTCACAGAGTTTCCAAAATGGCGGATGGGATCTGGGTGTTGAACTTCCACCCCCATTTCAGAGGGATCCAATTTTTGCTGGTAGGGGAAAGAGGGCAGGGTATGATTCACACATGAGTTAAACCCAAACCAAGCAGGGCCATTTGAACTCGGTGCTGAGTTCAAACTGATCTCATTTTGGTTATCGCAAAGGCCTTAACCCACAGTGTGAGAAGCACAAATTTATGGGGCAGTATTTAAGGTCGCTCGCCAGTGGGTTGTCAGGCAGGGGACCCTGGGGTTCTTTGATGCTGTACTCAGTCAAATACTGCATTAATGTCAAGGGCAGTCACTCTCACCTCACTTGTATTCAGCTCTTTTTTCCACATTTGAACCAAGGGCCAGGAGCTGAGTGACTCTGGCGGAACCCAAACTGAGCATCAGTGAGCAGGTTATGTGCAAGTGCCATTGGATAGCACTATCAACAATCACTTCCATCACCTTTCTGATGATTGAGAATAGATTGATACAGGGTTGGATTTTGTCCCGCTTATTGTGAACAACCCAAACCTTAGCAATTTCCCACATTGTTGAACAGATACCTGTGTTGGAGCTGTGCTGGAACATCTTGGCTAGTTCTGAAGCGCAGGCTTTCAGTGTCACTGCAGAAATATATATATTTTTTATAAATTTAGAGTACCCAATTCATTTTTTCCAATTAAGGGGCAATTTAGCGTGGCCAATCCACCTACCCTGCACATCTTTGGGTTGTGGAGGCGAAACCCACGCAAACACGGGGAGAATGTACAAACTCCACACGGGCAGTGACCCAGAGCTGAGATCGAACATGGGACCCATTACGCCACCGTGCTGACCTCCACTGCCAAAATATCGTCAGGGCCCATCAGCGTTGCAGTATCCAGTGCCTTCAGTCATTTCTTGATATCATGTGAAGTGAATTGAATTGGCTGAAGGGCTGGCACCTGTGATGCTGGGACCTCAGGAGGAGACCAGGATCAACCTGGGCAGCAGGGTAGCATGGTGGTTAGCATAAATGCTTCACAGCTCCAGGGTTCCAGGTTCGATTCTCGGCTGGGTCACTGTCTGTGTGGAGTCTGCACGTCCTCCCCCTGTGTGCGTGGGTTTCCTCCGGGTGCTCCGGTTTCCTCCCACAGTCCAAAGATGTGCGGGTTAGGTGGATTGGCCATGCTAAATTGCCCGTAGTGTCCTAATGAAAGTAAGGTTAAAGGGGGTGTTGTTGGGTTACGGGTATAGGGTGGATACGTGGGTTTGAGTAGGGTGATCATGGCTCGGCACAACATTGAGGGCCGAAGGGCCTGTTCTGTGCTGTACTGTTCTATGTTCTATGTTCTAACCAACCATTCGGCACTTTTGGCTGAAGATGGTTGCAAATGCTTCAGCCTTGTCTTTTGCACTGATGTGCTGGGCTCCCTCATAATTGTGGTTGGTGATATTTATGAAGCCTTCTCCCCTGATTAGTTTTTTAATTGTCCGCCACCATTCACCACTGGCAGGACAGCAGAACATATATCTGATCCATTGGTTGTAGGGTTATTTGACTCTATCTATCACATGCTGCCTCTGCTGTTCGGCATGCAAGCAGTTCTGTGTTGTAACTTCATCACCTCCTATTTAGGTATGCCTGGTGCTGCTCCCGGTATGCTTCCAGCACTTAAATTTTAAGGCTGGTGGAAGGAGTTGAGGGGCAGGGATGAAACCCAACAAACCTAACAAGGTGCCTCCTTTTCACATTTGGTGTCATCCCTCCCCTTAACAAGGTCATCACCGCACCCCACCCAACGCCTTGGTCCCCCACCATGAGTGCTCCCTTCCCCCCGGACTCTCCATGGAGACCCCCACCTAGCCATTGCTGCTAATGGCGTTCCTGGGAATAAGGAATGTCTGGCCAATCAGAGTTGCTGGCAGCTCTTTGTGGGCACTGTAAGAGGTCTTATAGCATCAGGTTAAAGTCCAACTGGTTTATTTGGAATCACGAGCTTTCGGAGGGCTACTCCTTCATCAGGTGATTGCTTCATCAGACCTGCGTTGACAGCTCGTTAGTTAGCACTGTTGCATCACAGCTCCAGGGTCCCAGGTTCGATTCCTGGCATGGTCACAGTCCAAACGCGTGCAGGTTAGGTGGATTGGACATGCTAAATTGCCCTTAGTGTCCAAAACAGCTAGGTGGTGTTACTGGGTTACGGGGATAGTGTGGAGGTGTGGGCTTAAACTCTTTCCAAGGGCCAGTGCAAACTCGATGGGTCGAATGGCCTCCTCCTTCACTGTAAATTCTATGATATGATGCTATGAAGTACTTTGCAGATAGTGAGAAGATGTAACGATGATGGGCTGACGAGCACATACCTTAAAAGTTAGACCCATTTTTACACGGAGGTAGAGAAGTCAGACATCACATGAAAGCCATTCAATTCATTGTGTACTTGTTGATTATTTAAAGGAGCGAGCCCCACAACCCTGCTCTTTGCCATTTTTTTCCGTTTTCCATGGAGATTCCCAGTTCCCTTTCCGCTCAGGTCTTTTGTAAATTTTCTAAAAATCAGTAATCTTAGGTGACCAAATCTCCATCCAGCACTGTTTGAAAATATTTTATAGGTCTGATAATCGCTATGGCATTTTCAAAATAATTTACTTAATTTTGTCCTAGTTTTATCTTTGGTAATATATTTGGTCTGATAGTTCAGCCTGTACAGAAGTGATTACTGTGATATTTCAAAATGACACACATTGCTTTCATTAAAATTAAACTGCTCCATATGCATTTGATAAAATATGTTGTTTGTATTCAATTTCTGCTTGGACATTACTTGTACTTTGAATTCTAAGCTGCATGTGACCTGGACAATGATTGAGCGGAAAGTATTTGATGCCGACAGTGAATGTTACACCTGGAAACTACTTCATTCTATTCCTCTTTTACCTTAATAATCAGAACAAATTAAAAACACAATTCATGCACATGGGGTTAAATAGTGCCAGAAACATAACATTATTGAAAGTTGCTATTGTTAATATTCAAATTGACCAACATGAATATGCTGTGAACATGAAGGGGTTGTGCTGGTGGGTCCCAGGGGGTGCTGACAATCAAGCACGAAGATCAGGGTCTGGATTCTCCATTTCAGCGGCTGTGTGCCAGCTGGATTGGAGAATTTGCAGGAATGGAACATTTGAGAGTCCCACGCTGCTGGGAACTCGACCGGTGGGGATTGGAGTATCGGGGGGCGGGCCTCAGGCAATGGCCTAAGGCCATGGATACGACGTGCGAGTACTCCTAGAGTACGCCGCTTTTCAGGGAGCGGAGCATCGCGAAAGCAGGGCCACCCCTGATTTTGTCGTCATGGGAGATTCTCCGCCCCGTCGCCGAATGCGATTTCGCCATCGGGGATCAGATTATCCAGCCCATGGAGTGCCAAGTCAAAAGATGAGAGGTGGGCTTCTCCATTTCTGAGACTAAGAGCAGGAATTTCCAAGTGCTGACGCCAAAATCACATTCGGCGATCGGCCGGAGAATCCCTTTCCACACCGGAATCGGGGGAGGCAGCGTTTTTCGGGATGCTCCGCCTGCTCAAAAATGGAATACTCGAGTTGTATGTTGCATGCCATTGGGACAGCCTCAGGACGTCACCTGAGACCCTCCCTCGATGCTGCATCCCGATAGGCTGACTTCCCAACAGTGTCGGTCGCATGTCCTCTCAATTTTCGTAATCCTGGCGTGGCAGCTGCGGACTGTGTACAGCGGCGGGGGGGTGGGGGGGGGGGAGCTTCAGCGGGGGCTGGAGGGACTGGTGGGGGATGGTCCAAGGGTGGCAACGGGGGTTACAGGGGCAGTTTTTGGTAGGCTAGGTCTGCGCGTGGCAGGCGCCATGCTGTACGGCGCGGCCGTGTGCATGCATGGTCACAGACCCGGCCATTCTACATCCATATCAGCAGGTAATTGTGGTGCGGCTGCTAGCCCCCCCCACACCGGACAGAGCATCGGTGCGGGGGCAGCGCTGACATTTTGGTCGTAAGACCAGACGCATCATCCGGACATTGCCGCAGAATCGGAGAATCCAGCCCGAAGTGTTGACTCCGATGCAGAATTCATGGACTTTCACAATCGCAAAACTGGTGCCAAACCTGGATCGATTCAGCAACTGTGCAGGGGCTAGCACCGGTGCCACGTGGAACACAATTGATTCTAATGAAAATGGTGTGGGATTCGCCGGGTCCCTGATTGACACTCGGGAGGCTGACAAGCTGCAGTTGCATATACACATGACAGTCCGCACACACACTCATCCCAGCAAACAAAATGTCACTGGTTGATGGAGCATGTCCATTTAGCTGATGGGTTGCCTGGGGCCAGGGGGCATGTAGGGGAGTGACCTGGGGGGACATCTATACGACCTGTGGACCTAAGTTCACAGTGGGCTGTTAGCAGCGTGCGCAGCTGCATGGCTTCCTTGCTGGCTGCGTCAATGGTATTCCGTGCCCGTCCACCCTGACCCCACAGCCCACCTCCTGGCCAACAGCACAACTGTCAGCAAACTATGGTATGTTGGACACTTTCCGGACCCTCCCTCTCTCACTCAGTAGCCACGACGTTGGTTTGACGATATTTAAAAGCACAGGTGAACTGTGCTATCGGGAACTCGGCCCATCGGAGGCGGAACATCACGGTGGCCCCAGAGAATACAGAGTCAGGCCCGATAATGATATGCAAAAGGTGTTTGTACGTGCGTTCCAGACCACATTGACCCTGCTGGCGAGGTGACGGAGAATTACGATTTGCCGTCAAATCGCGCCTGCCTTGATTTTAGCTCCGGAACCTACTCTCCGCCCAATCAGTGTCAGACAACGGAGAATCCCACCCAAGGTGCTTTTCAAAGAGGAGATGTGAGTTTTCTGTTTTCAAGCCAATGTTTATCCCTCAATTAGCTCCACAGATGATAAATTATTTGATCATGTCCCTCACTGCTAGGGCCTTGCTGTGTGATAATGACTGCTACATAGCCCTGCATCACATCAGCTCACTTCCTTGACTGTGAAGCCAGTTGGGGAGCTCCGAAGGTCATGAAAGGTGCCACATAAATGTTGTTTTCTTTGAAGAGTAGTAAGTGAAGGTTTTCAGCTACCAACATAGACAAACTGGCACTTCATCTCCATCCCTTTTTTTCCTTCATGTTGTTTCTGCCCATAATGACTGATGTACCATTAAATCACTGCAAGACGATGAGAGTGAGCGAACTTAGGCTTTATTAACAAAGAACTTGCCTGCCTATGTCTGCTGTACAAATGAGCGCTGCCCCCAGGCGGCCGGTCTATATACCGTCCGAGTGGGGGCGGAGCCCACCAGGTTCCAGTACAATACCTGTAAGGAGATCACATTACCATTGGGCCACAGTGCTAGGCAGACAGCTTATACTATGGTGAATACATTCACCACATTGACCCATTTTTCTATCCTGATAACTAACTGTTCAAACCAAGAGTTCATTTTATGACTCATTAGGATTCATTTTACTGTTTACAGTTCAGGTAACAGTTTGTGACAAATGCAAAGTTAATTAAAATGAAAAAAGAGTCCACTCAACTAACAATCAATAGTTATATAAAGTATTTCCTGCACCATCAGAGCGAATGTGAATGTAATGAAATACAGTGAAATCTAATTACCATCAACTTTAATTTGCTAGAAAAAATAAATAGACTATAGGTAGAACCTGGTCCGATGATATTACTTAATATCAATAAAGAAAATAAATCCAATAAAGCTATTATCCTGTAACCTTATATACACAGTGCAGTATTTAGTTAACATAGAACATACAGTGCAGAAGGAGGCCATTTGGCCCATTGAGTCTGCACCGACTCACTTAAGCCCTCACTTCCACCCTATCCCCATAACCCAATAACCCTTCATAACCTTTTTGGTCACTAAGGGCAATTTATCATGGCCAATCCACCTAACCTGCACATCATTGGACTATGAGAGGAAACCAGAGCACCCGGAGGAAACCCACTCAGACACGGAGAGAACGTGCAGACTCCACACACAGTGCCCCAGCGTGGAATCAAACCTGGGACCCTGGCGCTGTGAAGCCACCGTGCTATCCACTTGTGCTAGTACATGAAGCTCAGGCCATAGATACCCAGCGATATTAAAAGATGGTTTGTGTAAATCACAGAAATTAAAGCATGGAATGAGGCCAATTGGTCCATTGTGTCTATGCTGGCCGACAAGTGGCTATCCGGTCTGATCCCATTTTCCAGATCTTTGGCTGTAACCTTGTGGGTTACAGCACATCAAATGCATATCCAAGCAATCTTTTAAATATTAAGAGTTTTTAACCTACCAGTCTTTAAGACGGTGAGTTCCAGATCTTCACCACCCTCTGGGTGAAAGCATTTCCCCTCAAGTTCTCCGTAAGCTTGCCGCCTCTGAGCCTCAAATCGATGCTCTCTGGTTCAGGTGCCTCAATCAAGGACAATTGGGGTTTCCTATCCACATAACTAAAGCCCTCATACATTTATACACTTCAATTAAGTCTCCCTTAGCCTCCTCTTTCCCAAAGTAAACAACTCTACCCTACCCAATCTTTCCTCATATCTAAAATTCTCCAGTCCAGGTAACATCCTCAAATCTCCTCTGTACCTAAGAAGCCAGAGAATTCCTAGAGTGTAGAAGGAGGCCATTTGATCCATTGAGTCTGCACCAACCCTCTGAAAGAACACCCTACCTAGGCTCACTCACCTACGCAATCTCCATAACCCCACTGTAATTATGTATATTGACTGGGATGTACAGAGTTAACAAGTTCATGCTAATGCTTCTTACCACTAGAGGGTACCACAGATCAGTCATATAAATATCATGTGACTAGGGAATTCTGGGATTAGATTAGAAAATGATTAGATAATTAGGAGTCAAGAGTTAGGAGAGAGCTGTAAGTGTGTCAGGCATAGAGAGCAGTTGTATACTTGAGAGTTCTGTAAGTTAGAGATAGCATAGCTTTAGGAATGTGAACAAATCTTAGTTAGTAGTGTAATACATTTATGGTTTTGTTCGTTAACAAAGCCTTGTGTTCTTTATTCAACACTATGCATCCGAGCCATCCAGGTAAAGCAGAGTGGAGAATACAACACCCATCTAACCTGCACATCTTTGGACAGTGAGGGTCAATTTTAGCATGGTCAATCCACCTCACTTGCACACCTTAGGACCTTCTCTGGTGCAATCACATCCTATTATGGGGGAAGTGACCAATACTGCATGCAGCACGCCCAGCTGTGGCCTAAGCAGTGTTTTAAACAGCTCCATATATCCTCCCAGTTATTACTTGTATGTGTTGACTAATAAAGGCAATTATCCTGTATGTATTCCTGACCACCTTATCAATCTATCCAGCCATATTCAGGGACTGTGTACTTCAAAGATCCCTCTTTTCCTCCACACTTCTCAGTTTCTGACCATTTATTGTACATTACCTTGCGTTGTTAACCTTCCCCAAATACATTACCACATACTTCTCGGATTAAATTCCATTTGCCACTGTTTCACCCACCTAACTAGTCCATTGATAACTTCCTACCTTTTCTTCCATATCAACCACACAGCCAATTTTTGCATCATCAGTAAACTTCTTAATCATATCCCTGAAATTCAAGTCCAAATCATTGCTACGTACAGGTATCAAAACAAACAAGACTCAGTATGGAGCCTTACGGATCTCCAATGGAAACTGCCTTCCAAGTCACAAAAACAACCATCGACCATTACCTTTCGCCTCTTGCCTTTGAAGCCAATTTTGGATTCCAGTTTTCTTGGATGTCATGGGCTTCTATTTTTCAGGCCAGTCGACCATATATGATTTTATTGAAAGATTTTTTTAAATCCATATATACCACATCAAATCAAATATATACCATAGCCAAACTGACCCTCCTTGCTACCTCCTCAAAATATTAAATCGTATTAGGTAGGCACTGCTTTTCTTTAACAAATCCATGCTAGCTGTCTTTATTTAATGTGTCTCTCTAAATGACAATTTATCCTGCCTATCAGAATTGTTTCTAATTACTTTCCCACCAAGGCCGACTGGTCTTTAATTACGTGGTTCCTCACTTTTTAAACAATGATACAGTCCTCCAGTCCTGTAGCTGGAGTGGATTGATGGTCAAAGACTCTATTATTTTCTCTTCTGTTACAGCGTTATCTGAGTCTGGGGCTTTATCCACTTCCAAAAATGTAAACCCCCTTATGCATTCTGTCTCGCTATATTCATTTTATCATAAAATGTTACAAAGCCCCTCACTGATTGCAATGTCTGCATTATCTCTCTCTCTTGTGGAAAGACACCAAGTATTCATTAAAAACCATACCAACATCCTCCACTTCCATGCACAGATCATCCCTATGATCGCTGATCGACCCTACACTTTCTTTAGTTATACGTTTGCTCTTTAAAAATTGAGCTTGTCCTGATTTTGCTTGTCAATATATTTTAATGTCCTCTTTTAGCTTTCCTAATTCCTTTTTAATTTGCACCTAGGTTTTCCGCAATATTAAGCCCTTGGGATCTATCATAAGCTTTCCTTTCACTTTGTCCTCTCCTTTAAGTCCCTTAACATCTACAAGATGCACTGCAGTAACTCACCAAGTTCCTTGGACAGTAACTTCCAAACCCACGACCATTGCCATCTAGAAGGACAAGAGCAGCAGATACGTGGAAACCCCACTACCTGGAGTTTCCCCTCCAAGTCACTCACCACCCTGACTTGGAAATATATCACCATTCCTTCACTGTCGCTGGGGCACCATCCTGGAACTCCCTCCCTAGCAGCACAGGGGGTGTACTTACACCTCAAGGACTGCAGCAGTTCAAGAAAGAAACTCACCATCATATTCTGAAGGGCAACTAGGGATGGGCAATAAATGCTGGCCGAACCAGTGACGCCCACATCCCTTAAATTAATAAATAAAATTTAAATATCAAGGGACCTTTGGATTTGTCCATCTCACCTTTTTTCCTTCAGGGTCCTGAACCCTTCCTGTCTCTCTCTTGAATGGCACTGACAGATCTGACACTGGTTTACCTTCGGGTAGTTGTTTCCCGTAAACTTTAATTAAGTCACACCTCAGCCCTTCATAAAATTAACTTTTTCCCATTTGAGAACTTCCATCCCCGGTTTATCTTAGTCCTTTTCCGTAACTATACAAAATCAGTTGTGACCACTTCCACCAAAGTGTTCCCCAACTAATACCTTGTCCATCTGGCCAGCTTTATTCCCGAAAACGAAGTTCAAACCACTTTCTTCTCTTATTGGACTTGCTACATATTGCTAAAAAAAAAGTTCTTCTAAAGGTACTTTAAGAATTTACTTCCTTCTGTGTCTTTCACACAAATTCTATCCCAATTAATATTACGCTAGTTGAAATCCCCCACTATTACTGCCCTATGGTTTTTGACTTCTTAGACATTTGCCGATATGCTAATTCTTCCATTTTCCTCTGATTGTTTAGACTCTATCGTACACTTGCGGTTGTACGATTTCTCCTTTTATTCTTCAGTCAAAAAACACTTAAAAAGATTACGTCTGAGGTCTAACTGTGTTTTTAATGCCATATTAAGTTGATAATTACTAATGAACGTTCTCACCCGCCCTGAAAAAAGAATTACCTGGATTCTCTGCGCCCGCTGCTAGTACCAGGGTCGCTTATGCAGAAGAGAATCGAAAAATCTGATCAGCGGCCAACCGCACCTCCACTGTCCCCCCTCTCTGCAATCCACCACCTCCCCATCCCTGCACACTCCCCCCCCCCCCCCCCCCCTTCCCTCCATGCTTCCCACCAGCTTCACTACAGGCTGCTGGCTCTGGGTTGGCAATACCACTGGGTCTGGTCCATTGGATGGAGGATGATGACAGCCTGCTCAACGATGGGCTCTGTATTATAGAGTATTAGAAAAGGATCATAGAATCATAGAACCTGCAGTGCAGAAGGAGGCTATTCGTCCCATAGAGTCAGCACCGACCCTTGAAAGGAGCATCCTTCTTAAGCCCACACCTCCACCCTATCCCCCTAACCCACCTAACGTTTTGGACACGAAGGGGCAATTTAACATGGCCAATCTACCTAGCTTGCGAAATTTTGGATTGTGGGAGGAAACTGGAGCCCCTTGAGGAAACCCATGCAGACACGGGGAGGAAGTGCAAACTCCACACAGACAGTCACCCAAGGCCGGAATTGAACCCAGGTCCCACGAGTTGTGTGGCAGCAGTGCTAACCACTGCGATTACCGTGCTGCCACAGTGCCACCAGCGGTACGGTGCATCATTTGAGGAAGCCCGACTCCTGCCCTCGGTAGAACACTCCATCGTTCTGGATGATCCCTGTATGTGGTGGTCATTCCATTTCACATCCCAATGAAGCCCTGGGTTTGCGGGGTTTTGAGGGGGTGGGGGGGTCGGCTGTGCGGTTTGTTATTGGGACAGTAAGCGGTGATGGGTCACACACCGGGTAGGCCCTACCACACGGTTCCCCCACATATCTGGCCCTTTCCCCTACCGCCTCCTGGGGCGACCACCGGGGGTAACCTCCGACTACCCTGGTGGTACCTAGCCCATGTGCACCACCATTACCTGCATCTCACACCACCTGCCTCTGCCCATCAGATCCAGCTGGGGCAAGTGGGGATGATTCAGAGGAGCTGAGGTGATCCAGCACATCCCTGCGGGCCCCATGGGCCCCATCATCTCCTCCTCCCTTGGGGTGCCTGATGGTTCCCGGATTACTCCTTGGGATGGGGGTGCGGCCAGAGCGTGCTCCAGGGTTTTCCCCGCTACCTGGTGTTGCCAGTCCTCTAGGCTTGCTTTCATCTTGACTGAGGTCTCAATGCTCGCGGCCATGGAGCACAGACTGTGCCACGTCCCTCTTGGACTGTGCCACATCCCTCAGGGACCGGCTCAGACCAGCCCGCGCCAGCCAATGCCCTTTACGCCCCCAACAATGACTTGTGATTGGGCCAAGCTCTGAAGCGCCACTGAAGTGCCCATGTGGCCCTGGTACATGTCTGCCTGTTACATGGCCGCCCTTTCGTGTGCATCGGCCACAGCCTGCACAGAGTACCCCAGGTCTAGGTCATTTTGACCCATGGCCGATACCTTCGTACCCAAGGCCTCCGCATGCGGTGTCAGCCTGAATGGCACGCACAGTCGCTACCGCCTCCTGCAGGCAGTAGGATTCCTCCAACTGCCCCTGCAGGCGCTGGATGGTTGCTGACACCCCCTCATGTAATCCCCGGCTCTGCACCTGCATCTCCAACATTGATGAGACTGCCCTTTCCGGAAGACTGAGACCCAACCGGATGGCAGCTACTCCCTGGGTCGGGGCCACCATCCAACCATCCGCTCTCTCGGGGGTTCCTATCTACATCTTGTAGGAGCATTTTCAGGGACTGTGTATTGAGCTGGCTTTTACTTGGGGGTCATAGCTCTTTGTCACGGCTCAGCTAAACAAAAAGACCTGCGGAGACAGCGGGCGGGATTCTCTAATAATGGGGCTATGTCCCCACTCCAGCGTCAAAATGCGGGCATTTCACTCTGACTTTCCTGAAGAAAAGTCCAGAGTGATTCTCCTACCTGAAGGGGGCGAGCAGGGCCCCGGAGTACTGCTCGCAGCTCTGGCTGCCGATACAGGGCCCTGCACGTCCGGTCGGGAGTCCGCGCATGCGCACGGTGGCGGCCTTCGCAACTTGGCGGACTCACACAGCAGAGCAGCACCGAAAATATAGGCCGCCCAAGATCGTGCACGCCTGTGGATCAGTGGCCCCCGATCACTAGCCTGGCCATCCCTGAGGTGCCCCCAGTGAAGGATCCCCCACCAGGGTGGCCGCAGACTGACTCCGCAGCCGCCACTGGCCGTTCCCGACAGGCAAAGCGTGGTTAGAACCATGCCATCGGGAACTCGGCCAGTTTGTGTGGGTGAATCGTGGGGTGGTGGGGGGCTCTGACAATGGCCCCCTACCCGCGCCTGTAGACCACATGCATGAATCGTGGGAGCGGTTGCGCTGGTTTTTGGCGTCAACGCCCATTCTCCGCCCCAGCACCGGTCACTTTATTTTTCAAGCTTGGTCAACGTACGAGGGAGAGTGATTCAGGTAATTGCCAAAGCCACTCTGCTTTACATTGCTTTGGGTTCACCAGTTATACAATTTCCAAAAATCAGTAGCCCACCACAGTTGGACTCGATCCAATCCTTGTAGCTGTAGATTTTACCTTGACCAATGAATTTTACTTTAGGCAGCATGATGATTGCGTGCTCAGCTCAGGATTTAGTCCCTTTCTGTTCCCTGGCCATCTGTTATTTTTCAAGCCTCTTGCACCTGCTATATTTTGCTGTCCCCTACTCCCATTTCTCTTATCTCAGTTGGTTCCTGACTGTTTCATTGTCTGTCTGGGTGCAGGATGCCTGAAGCTGGTTCCTCTATGTACCATGTCTGAGCACTGGATCTTGGAGCTACTGATAAGAACTGCTTATTGAGCTGGCTGTGTTATTGCTGACCACATTATTTCTATCTGATTCTGTCTGTTTTAGAGATGTGGTCAAGTTAGCTAACTTAAATCCCATCATACATTGCAGCCACTACTATTAAAAGTTTAAATGCTTGTTACTTCTATGTTCTAATTATACATGTTTAATGGTTAATAATGATTACTGGTTATATTTTCTATGATTAGTCTTAATCCTCAATAAACTAATTTATGTCGAGCTAGTCTATGTTATCCTAGCTATCGAGTTTTAAGGGGTTTCATCTCAGGACTCTCCTCCCCCTCACACCTGGGGCGGAATTCTCCGCCCCCCGCAGGGTCGGGGAATCGCCCGGGGCCGGCGTAAATCCCGCCCCCGCCGTGGCCGGAATTCTCCGCCACCCGGAAATCGGCGGGAGCGGAAATCACGACGCGCCGATCGGTGTGCCCCCCGCAGCGATTCTCCGGCCTGCAATGGGCCGAAGTCCTGCCGCTGACAGGCCTCTCCTGCCGGCGGGAATTGGAGCACCTCTGGTGCTGGCGGGATTGGCGGTGTGCGCGGGCCCCCGGGGTCCTGGGGGGCGTGCGGGGCGATCGGACCCCGGGGGGTGCCCCCACTGTGGCCTGGCCCGCGATCGGGGCCCATTGATCGGCGGGCGGGCTAGTGCCGTGGGGGCACTCTTTTTCTTCCGCCGCCGCCAGGGCCTCCACCATGGCTGAGGCGGAAGAGACCCCCCTACCGCGCATGCGCCGGTGGTGACGTCAGGGGTCACTGACGCACCGGCGCATGCACGAACTGGCGAAGGCCTTTAGGCCAGCCCCGATGCCGGGCGGCGGGTGTCAAAGGTCGTTGGCGCCAGTCGGCATGGCGGAAACCACCCCGGCACCGGCCTAGCCCCTAAAGGTGCGGAAAATTCCGCACCTTTGGGGGGGCCCGACGCCGGAGTGGTTGGCGCACTCCGCTACGCCGGGACCCCCCGCCCAACCGGGTAGGGGAGAATCCCGGCCCTCATATACTGCAGCATGTTTGACACATGCACAGAAAGTGTCCCAGGAGCCTCTTTACTGTAGTGCCCAACTGAGGTGAGTGTCTCTGAGATGGTGGGGGGTGTTGGTGACAACAGTGATAAAACGTCAGTGTTGTCCCTGGACTGGTGCTCCGTGGCCCTGGTTGAGGGCGTGAGGCACCAGCAGGTCCCGCCTCATCACCAGGAGAGTTGCAGGGATGCGGCTGGGGGCAATCGATCCCAGATAGACCCGCTTCGTAGCCAGGTGATCCTGCAAGACAAAAGACTAGACGATGGTGAGATAACAGGTAGGCATGGTGTTGGGGAGAGGGGTGACACACATGCCGTAGGGACATTGCACTGCATTGGGAGATTACTTGGATCTCTGAAGCCGACCTCCACCTCTCTGATTGCCCATATCCCAACCCAACTGACCAGGTTTTGAAAATTAATTTATGATGTTGTGGGCATCACAGAGACCTGGTTGTAAGGGCATCAGGGCTGGGATCTAAATATACATGGATATGTGTCCTATTAAAAGGACAAGCAGATGGGCAAAGAGGGCGAGGTTGCATTGTTAGTAAGGAATGAAGTTAAATCGATAGCAAGGAGCGATGTAGGATCAGAAGGCATAGAATCTCTGTGGGTAGAGTTGAGGAATTGCAAAGGTAAAAAGACCCTGATGGGAGTTATGTACAGGCCCAGTAGCAGTAGTCAGGATGTGGGGCAGAAAAAAAATCAGGAGATAGAAAAGGCACATGAAAAGGCAATATCACAATAATCTTGGGGGACTTCAATATGCAGCTGGACTGGGAAAATCAGATTGGTAGTGGATCCCAAGAAAAGGAATTTGTGGAATGTCTAAGAGATGGTTTTTTTGAGCAACTTGAGGTAGAGCCCACTGGGGAACAAGCAATTCTGGATTTGGTGATGTGTAATGAGGCAGACTTGTTTAGGGAACTTAAGGTGAAGGAACCCTTCGGGAGCAGTGACTACAATAGGATAGAATTTATCCTGCAGTTTGAGAGGGAGAAGCTGGAATCAGAAGCAATGGTATTGCAATTAAATAAGGGTAACGACAAAGACATGAGGGAGGAGCTGACCAGAGTTTTCGGAAAAGGAGTCTAGCAGGGAAGACAGTGGAACAGCAATGGCAGGAGTTTTTGGGGGTTATTTGGGAGGCACAGTAGAAATTCATCCCAAGGAGGAGGAAACATGCTAAGTGGAGAACAGGGCATTCATGGTTGACAAGGGAAGTCAAGGACAGCATAAAAGCAAAAGAAAAAGCATACAAAGTGGCGAGGATTAGTGGGAAGCTTTTAAAAGCGAGCAGAGGACACCCAAAAAAAACAATAAGGGGGGAGAAGATGAAATATGAGTGCAAGCTAGCTAGTAATATAAAAGAAGATTGCAAGACTATTTTGCAATATATAAAGGGTAAGAGAGAGGCAAAATAGACATTGGACCACTGGAAAATGTGGTTGGAGAAGTAACAATAGGAAACAAAGAAATGGCAGAGGAACTGAACAGTTACTTTGCATCAGTCTTTACGGTGGAAGACATCAGTGGGATGCCAGAGCTCCAGGAGAATCAGGGGGCAGAGGTGAGTGTAGTGGCCATCAGTAAGGAGGAGGTTCTGATGAAACTAAAAGGTGTGAATGTGGATAAATTACCTGGACTGGATGGACTGTACCCCAGGGTGCTAAAAGAGATAGCTGAGGAGATTGTGGAGGCATTGGTGATGCTCTTGCAGGAATCACTGGAGGCAAGGAGGGTGCCAAAGGACTAGTACATGGCTAATGCAACACCACTGTTTAAGAAGGGAGGGAGGCAGAAGACGGGAAATTATAGGTCGGTTAGCCTGACTTCAGTCAATGGTAAGATTTTAGAGTCCATTATTAAAGATGAGATCACGAAGTGCATGGCAAAATAGGACTGAGTCAGCACAGCTTTGTCTAGGGGAGGTCATGTCTGACAAATCTGTTAGAGTTCTTTGAGGAGGTAACAAGGAAGTTGGACAAAGGAGAACCAGTGGACGTGATTTATTTAGATTTCCAGAAAACCTTTGACAAGGTGACGTATAGGAGACTATTAAATAAGTTAAGTGCCCATGGTGTTAAGGGTAAGATTCTGGCATGGGTAGAGGATTGGCTGGCTGGCAGAAGGCAGAGAGTGGGGATAAAGGGGTCTTTTTCAAGATGGCAGCCGGTGACTAGTAGTGTGCCTCAGGGGTGGGTGCTGGGATCACAGCTTTTCACAATATACATTAAAAATCTGGAAGAAGGAACTGAAGGCACTGTTGCTAAGTTTGCAGATGATACAAAGATCTGTAGAGGGACAGGTAGTATTTGTGGTGATATGCATCACTGTAGATACACAAGGGGTTAATGTAAGTACACGTAGACTAGCTAGAAACTAGAGGGAGCACCAGAGACATGACACACAGACATTCAACCAGTAGGTCAGTAAGATAGGACACGACCAATGGGCATTCACGATACACACAGAGGTGACACTCCCACAGGGGGGGCATTACACCAACCTATATATAAAGGACACAGCACACATGATGTCTCTCTTTCCAGTGGAGACACTCAGTGAGTACAGACACGGGGTTGATTCAACATCACACCCACCACGTGGATTGTAGCAAACTGGTTCGTCATTCTGAATAGCTATAGAAGGATTAACAGTAGAGGCGAATCCGAGTAGGAGAATTGTTAACAGTTTAATAAACGTGTTGAAGTTATCTCCACGTCTGAACCTTCCTTTGTCAGAGTGTACATCAAGGAAGCAGCTTATGCTACGCCAAGAGCATAACAAGACAGTATTGAGGAAGCAGGAGGGTTGCAGAAAGACTTGGACGGGCAATGAGAGTGGACAAAGAAGTGGCAGATGGAATGCAATGTGGAAAAGTGTGAGGTTATGCATTTTGGGAGAAGGTATTGAGACATAGACTATTTTCTAAATAGGGAAATGCTTAGGAAATCAGAAGTGCAAAGGGATTTGGGAGTCCTTGTTCATGATTCTCTTAAGGTAACGTGCAGGTTCAGTTGGCAATTAGGAAGGCAAATGTAATGTTAGCATTCATGTCGAGAGGGCTAGAATACAAGATCAGGGATGTACTTCTGAGGCTGTATAAGGCTCTGGTCAGACCTCATTTGGAGTATTGTGAGCCGTTTTGGGCCTGTATCTAAGGAAGGATGTGCTGGCCTTGGAAAGGGTCTAGAGGCGGTTCACAAGAATGATCCCTGGAATGAAGAGCTTGTTGTGTGAGGAAGAGTTGAGGACTCTGGGTCTGTACTCATTGGAGTTTAGAAGGATGAGGGAGGATCTTATATAAATTTACAGGATACTGCGATGTCTGGATAGTGTGGACGTGGAGAGGATGTTTCCACATTTGGAAAAACTAGGAGCAGAGGACACAATCTCAGACTAAAGGGATGATCCCTTAAAGCAGAGATAAAGAGGAATTTCTTCAGCCAGAGGGTGGTGAATCTGTGGAACCCTTTGCCGCAGAAGGCTGTGGAGGCCAAATCACTGAGTGTCTTTAAGACAGAGATAGATAGGGTCTTGGTTAATAAGGGGATCAAGGGTTATGAGGGGGTGGCAGGAGAATGGGGATGAGAAATATATCAGCCATGATTGAATGGCAGAGCAGACTCGATGGGCTGAGTGGCCTAATTCTGCTCCTATGTCTTATGGTCTTATGGTGTTCTGGGTGTCGCTGGTTAGGCCAGCATTTATTACCCACCCCTAGTTGTCCTTCAGAAGGTGGTGATGAGTTGCCTTCTTTAACCGCTGCAGTCCTTGAGGGGTCTGGGCGACATGGCAGCACAGTGGGTGGCACGGTAGCACAGTGGTTAGCACTGTTGCTTCACAGCGCCAAGATCCCAGGTTCGATTCCCGCTTGGATAACTGTCTGTGCGAAGTCTGCAAGTTCTCCCTGTATCTGCGTGGGTTTCCTCCGGGCGTTTCGGTTTCCTCCAACTAGTCCCGAAAGAGTACATGCTTGTTAGGTGAATTGGACATTCTGAATTCTCCCTCTGTGTACCCGAACAGGCACTGGAATGTGGCGACGAGGGGATTTTCACAGTAACTTCATTGCAGTGGTAAACCTATTTGTGACAATAATAAACATTATTATTATGTTAGGGAGGGAGTTCCAGGATGTTGCCCCAGCGACAGTGAAGGAATGGCAATATATTTCCAAGTCGTGGTGGTGAGTGACTTGGAGGGGAACCTCCAGATGGTGGGGTTCCCAGGTATCTGCTGCTCTTGTCTTTCTAGATCGTAGTGGTCGTGGGTTTGGAAGGTGCTATCTGAGGAACTCTGGTGCGTTACTGCAGTGCATCTTGTAGATTGTCCACATGGCTGCTCCTGTTCATCAGTGATGGAGGGTTTGAATGTTTGTGGAAGGGGGAGAAATAAAACAGGCTGCTTTGTCTTGGATGGTGTCGAGCTTCTCGAATGTTGTTGCCTCATCCAGGCAAGTGGAGAGTATTCCATTACACCCTTGACTTGTGCCTTGTAGATGGTGGACAGACTTTGGGGGTCAGGAGGTGAGTTACTCGCCATAGGATTTCTATCCCTTAACCTGCCCTGGTAGCCACAGTATTAATATGGCTAGTGTAGTTCAGTTCCCGATCAATGGATGATGACTGTGGGTGATTCAGTGAAAGTAGTGCCATTGAATGTCATAGAATCATAGAAATTACAATGCAGAAGGGGGCCATTCGTCCCATCGAGTCTGCACTAGCCCTTGGAAAGAGCAGCCTACTTAAGCCCACACCTCCACCCTATCCCCTTAACACAGTAACCCCACATACCCTTTTTGGACACGAAAGACAATTTAGCATAGCCAATCCACCTAACCTGCACTAGACTGTGGGAGGAAACCGGAGCACCCGGTGTAAACCCATGCAGACACGGGGAGTACATGCAGACTCTGCACAGACAGTGACCCAAGCCGAGAATCAAACCTGGGACCCTGGAGCTATGAAGTAACAGTGCTAACCACTGTGCTACCGTCCCGCCCAAAAGGAGCAATGGTTAGATCCTATCTTGTAGGTGATGGTGATTTCCTGGCACTTGTGTGGCGCGAATGTGACTTGCCACTTGTCAGCCCAAGCCTGGATATTGTCCAGGTCTTGCTGCATTTGGACATGGACTGCTTCATTATCTGAGGTGTTGCGAATGGTGCTGAACATTGTGCAGTCAACCACAAATATCCATACTTCTGGTCTTATGATGGAAGGGAGGTCATTGATGAAGCAGCTGAAGATGGTTGGGCCCTGGGCACTACCCTGAGGAATTCCTGCAGTGATGTCCTGGATCTGAGATGATTGATCTCCAACCACCACAACTTCCTTTGTGCCAGGTATGACTCCAACCAGTGGATAGTTCCACCCCTGATCACCATTGACTCCAGTTTAGCGAGGGCTCCTTGAAGCCATACTCAGTCAAATGCTGCCTTTTAAAAAAAATTTCAAGTACCCAATTCATTTTTTCCAATTAACGGGCAATTTAGTGTGGCCAATCCACCTATCTTACACATCTTTGGGTTTTGGGGGCGAAACCCACGCAAGCACGGGGAGAATGTGCAAACTCCACACGGACAGTGACCCAGAGCCGGGATCGAACCTGGGACCTCGGCGCCATGAGGCAGCAGGGCTAACCCACTGCGCCACTGAGCTACCCCGTCAAATGCTGCCTTGATGTCAAGGGCCATCGCCCTCTGCTGTGCCTCCCTCCTACCCCCCCCCCCCCCCCCCCCCCCCCGCCCTCCCCAGTCTTCTCCCACTTCCTCTGGTTGTGGGCTGCATTGTCCTGGGGGAACAGATAATACACTGTGTGAGACACTCATATGTGGGCAGCGCAGGAGGTCCGTGGCTAGTGGTCTGTGAGTGCACGGCATCCGGCCATGGCGGGCAATGTGGTTGTTGGCATGTGGTGTGGGTGGGGTGCAAGCAGCCTGCCAGCGAATGGGGTTTAATCGCCCTCTGGAAGAGGTGGTGGATCTCCAGGTGTGTGGGATGAGGATTGGTGCCAGGGGCACAGTGGTGGTGGTGACTCTCCGTGGCAAACCTGAGGGGTTGCCCATCTTCACCCGGCATTGTCCACCTGCCAGCCTGGGGGGGTTGATTTGTTTTTGCGTTATGTGGGGCAGAGGTGGTGCCAGGAGCACAGTGGTAAAGCTGACTCACGCTGGCTGCCCTGAAGAGGTTGTGCGGCCTCTTCCTGCATTGCTGCCCTGGCGGTGGGACCCATAGTGCCCACACCTCTTCCACCTCTGCCAAGGCTTGGCTGATTCCAGCAGGTGGCAGCCTCCTTCCCACCCTGGGCAACAGGGTGTCCCGCCTTTCCTCCACCGCACCCAGCAGTGTCTCCAGCTCTGCATCGGCAAACCTTGGTTCCGCTCTTCAGGGTGCCATCTTCTTGGCTGGAATGAGAGTGTTGGCAGTGGAGTGCTTATATGCCGCAGCAATTTGTCAGTCTGTCGAGTGCCAATCCCGGCCCGACCAATCACATGCCAACACATGGCACCGGTGCTGGTCTATTAGCATGTCCTGAATTCCTCCAGGACCGTTGTCCCCATGGTGACCATGGAACTCCCGCGATTCAGTCCTCGTGTCAGCACGGAGTCTCTGAAACGGGTGTCTCTGAAACGGGAGTCTCTGAATCCTCCCCCTTATTTGTAGAGGCATACATTTACATTGCCGGCAGTTTAGAGAAGGTTTATTAAGTTAATTCCCGTGATGAAGGGATTGTCTTATGAAGAAACATTAAACTCATTGAAGGTCAGAAGACTGGGAGGTGATCATATTGAAACATATAAGGTTCTGAGGGAGTTTGACAGGGTGGATGCTGAGAGGATGCTTCCACTTGTGGGGGAATCTTAAGCTAGGGGGCACAGTTTTGAATGATGGGTCTCCCATTTAAGACTGAAACAAGAAGGAATTTCTTCTCCGTGGGTCATAGAGCTTTGGAATTCTAAACCCCAAAGAACAGTTCAGGCTGGGTTATAGAATATATTCAAGATTATGTTTGACGGAGATTTGTTCAACAGTGGGAGTCAGGTGTAGTATCTGCTAAAAGAAGCACGCATTGTCCAAACAGGTAGGAAACCCGTTAAGTTTATTGACGATATACAAGATCTCCACTCCCACAAGGGTCTCCCTCTTTGACCTGCACCCAGGTCGGGGTTTTTATATCTGATCCCCTTGTTAAGGGGGAGTCCCGCCCTTTGTTTCTGGGGAAGCTCGTATTCAGTGGAGGTCCCGGGGAATCTGATAGTCCTGATGCAGCAACCCCATGAGGGTATAACACCCCTCCCCCCCCCCCCCCACAAGTCTATAGATACACCCATGTCCATTTTCGCGTGCAGACCCAAGGGGCCTCTAGTAATGTTAGCCCGTGAACGGCTGTCAAGGGCCAACCGTGTGGCATCTGGAAGCCAGTATGGAACCTGGGAGAGGCATTTCTGCACGGAGCACCTTGGCAGGGTTGACGGGAGGGAGGCTGCTTTGGGAGCCTACACAATGGGCTCTGGTCAGTCTCAGAATCGGAGTTCAGCGGGACCTGATCCAGCATCTTGCCGTTCTCGATGTCCGAAACCGGTTTCTCCATGGCAGGTGTGGCCAGGGCTATTGGCAGCAGCTGGGACAGAGACGGTAACTTGAGCTGGGGCGATTTCGGTCCGGCATCTCAGGGAAGCCCCACGGAGATAATCCATGGGCCGATCCAATTCAGCTGTGCCTCACTCGATAAGAAAACCGGTCCTGTCTGGGCTAACATGACGCCTGGGATCCATGGTGCGTCATCCCCAAAGTTACACCAGGTGTCCTACAGCGAAGGTACTCAAAGGCGTACGCTGGTCTGCGCCAGCCGCGTCTCTATACTAGCCCTGGCGGATTTTCCCCACCAATGTTCGGGAGAACAAAACTCAAACACGTACGATGGCCCATCAGCTGGAGTGATCCCTGTTGTGGTGTGCGGCGTTGTCCGGTAGCATAAATGGAATTGCACCAGATGACCCTGAGGTCTGCTTTCTCATTCCGCTTTTGAACGTCTGGACTGCGCTAACCCATTCGACACCAGGTGTACAGGGCGGTATATGTATGTGTTGGGAGGCATTTGCGATCATGAATGCCCCAAATGCCACACTCGTGAAAGCTGGCCCATTGTGCGACACCAGCACCTCCGATATCCTGTGTATCTGAAAGATTGCCGCAGCGTGTTGATGGTGACTCGAGCTGTTGTACTTTGTATTTTATGGACTTCCAACCACTCTAAATGGGTGTCTACATGGGTGAGGAACCTTGCTCCCTGGAGCGGTCCTGCAAAATCCTTGTCAAGGCAGGACCAAGGACGACCCGGCCATTCCCATCCTTGTCGCCAGTGTAGAATCCACTAAAGTAATATGCATTGACCAAACAGGTAGAAAACAAAGGTTAGGTTTATTTATGATCTACACAATCTCCACTCACCATAAGATTTCCCTCTTTGACCTGCACCCAGGTTGGGTTTTTTTTTACTAGTGATCGAATCTCCTGTTAAGGGGAAGGCCCACCCCCTCATTCTCCGGTAAATGCAAATTCAGTGGAGTCACAGGGAATCTGACAGTCCTGATGCAGTGATCGCCACAAAAGTTCTCACACCAGGGTTATGAGCGGCAGGCAAACACGTGGAGTTGAGGCTGCAATCAGATAATTTACGATCTTATTGAATGGTTGAGTGGGTTTGAATGGCCGGATAGCTTACTCCTGCTCCTATATCGTATGACCTTATGGGCGCGATTTTACTAAATGGGAACAAAGTCCCATAACGAGTGCGTTTAGCCATGTGTTTCCCGCGCTTGCAGCGCCAAGAAGCACAAGACTAGAAAACATGATTTGCGTTTTCTAAGGAGCCTCAATGGGAAATGTGTGGCCAAGGTTGCATATAGTCCTGTTTTGTGCACTGGGGAGCTCCGCTTGCCGGAACTCCTCAGTGAAGAGAAATATCGGGACACCATTTTTAAATGGCATCCCAATCTCCATGGCCCTCAAATTGACCCCTGACCCCCCCCCCCCTCCCCACTCACGCAAGGCTCCCCGACAGAGTCCATGCCAGCTGGCACTGCCAGGGGTGCCTTGGTGGCACAATGAGCTGGATTTACATTGCTACGTCTCACAAGATCGCGGTAGATCGCACGAGGCGTCGCAAGCGGGTAGATCCCGGGAGCGGGGTCACCCGGCTTTTCGTGGCGAGCTGCTTTCGGGCGCAGTGTTGCCATAAAATGGCGCCCTATGTCTCACATCCTCCCAAATGCCCACCTGTGCTCTCGGCTCATCTGTCTTATTCATCTGTCTTCTTAGACTTCTTGCATTGAAGTATATACGATTTAGCACTGCCAAAGACCCTTGGTATCTATTTTCTATCCTTTGCTTCTTCTGCCTTCCAAGCACACTTAGTCACTTTCTTTTCTCCATATCCAACTTTTATTTTCTCCCTTCTGAATCAATTATCAGCTTCCCTACCCTTCACCAGCTAGTTTAAACTCTCTTTACAGCACTTGCAAAGCCTCTTGCCTGGATGTTAGTCCCTGCCCTGTTGAGGTGCAATCCATTTGGCCTGTTTGGTCCCACCTACCCCAGAAACAAAACCAAATCTCCACCAACTCTCCAAGCACCTATTCATCAACTCTGTCTTCGTATTTCTGTACTCTCAAGCACATCGCACCAGGAGTAATCAGAGATCACTATTGTTGAGATCCTGCTTTTCAAACTCTCTCCTAGCTCCCTAAAATATACTTTCAGGACCTCATCCCACTTCCTCCTTATGCCATTGGTGCCAATATGGGCAACATCTGACTGCTCACTGTCCCACCTCAATATCCTGCAGACATTCAGTGTCATCCTTGTCCCAGCATCAGGGAGGCCACATACCCACTCTGCATTTCCTGGAGGAACTATCACTCAGAAGAATATTCAGAACTGAATCACGGTTGGAGAGTGAGATGCACTTATAGATCACTGAATTGCCTTGCCTGATTATCCTTTCTACTTTATCTTTGCTCATCCAGAGATACAATATTATAGAAATGATGACACTTGGGGCTATTTGCCGACAACATAAGCAAAGATTGTAACTCCAATAACTTACTTTATTTCAGGTAATGTCTCCCCTTTTGATTTTATTAATAACCAATTCTATCCCCAGGAGTCACAACAGTTTTCATATCGGGTCGCAAATTAAAACATTGGAATTTACTTATTACTGTTAAGTTTTTTTACTAACATTTCCCAGGAAATTCCATTTCGTGTTTTACTTATTCATATACATTTAATTAAATGTGTGTAGAAAATCATTCAGAAATCGCTGTCTTCAAATCAGTCATAAGTTTGCTATTGGAATGCACATTGATCTCCAAAGAAGACATCACTGCTATGGTTTTATTCTGATTTAATTCATGAAGTTCTGAAAGATGCTCATCTGCAGTTATTATACAAAGTTTGAAGTTAGTAATGTAAAAAATGGCCAGCAGGGGGAATGTTAAATGAATGAAAATCGCAGTGGAGTCAATTCCGAATAAAGGAAGGTATATACCCGACTGAGACATGGGGCGAGATTCTCCGTTTTCTGATGCCGATTTCTTAATCGGCAATCAGGCGGAGACTCAATTTTTACAACCGAATTGGAGGCGGCGCCTGTTTTAAGCAGGTTGTGCATGCTCCGCCCACTCCAAAACAGCATCATTGTGGCACGCGCATCACGCCATTGGGACGGGCTCAGGGTGTCACCTAAAGGCCCTCCCCCGATGCCCGCCCCAGATGGGTCAAGTTCACGACACCACGGGGGACATGTGGCCCCAGCCGTGCAAGAACCCGACATGGTGACTGTGGGCTGTGCCCCCACAGTCGAGCAGGAACCGTGCTGCTAGTGGGGGATGGGGGGGGGGGGGGGGGCTTTGACGAAGGCTGGGGGGCTGGTGGGGAGTGTCCGGGGGGCACTATCTGGCAGGTCGGATCCGCACACGGCCAGTGCCATGTTGGAATGCGTGGCAGCTGCAGGTCATCGGCGTGTGCATGCGTGGCCATGGACCCAGCAATTCTCCATCGGTATATATCATGGAGGCTGGGCGTTTTACGTTGCGCGGCTGTTAGCCCCTCACCGGTCAGAGGATCGGTGCTGGGGTGGCGCTAATATTTCCCACATAAAATGGCACTGATCCTCCAGACATAGCCTCAAAATCGGAGAATTTAGTCGCCGGTATTGTAACCTAGCAGTTATAGTGGTAGGTTGGAACCTAGAAGTCATGACCTCAAAGCCTATAATGCTAATTTGCAAATCTGAATTTCAATCAGTTGGATAATCTAGGACAAGCACGAGAAAAGATTATCATGCTGTTCTGATCTAAAAAACTAGCTAGATCACTGATGTTCTCCAGGGAGGATCTGTCACCCCTACACAATGTGACTCCTGTCACATATTAGAGGTTGATTCTTACGTTCAGAAGGGCAGTTATGCATGAGGAATAAATACTGCACTTGTTGATGTTGCTCACTGTACAAGAACAGTTTGCTCAAAAGGTGGAAACTGCGGAGTATATTTGTACAAGGTCTAAATATTATCCCTGATACCCAAAATCTATTCCAACAGAATCCCAATGAGCATACTATATCTTTTAAAAAGTTGATTTATTCAGTGGTTCCGACCTGTCTTTTTAGTGCCATATTAGCTGATAAATCCTTGATACTGCTAACTGCTTCTTATGATTATCCCATTCAATATAGAACTGTAATGTAATAGCATTGTGGTTTATAGCATACAGGAAAATGTCAAGAGACCACACTATTAATCACAAAGAGGAATCTGCAGAATGATAAGTTTTTATTATTCTTTGTGCTGACCTTAACTTAAAATCTTAAAGCTGTACTTACGGCAACCATCATCATTTTCCACCTCCAAAATTCAACCCATCACTTTAATTGAATAACCACCTTGTTTCTTTCTGATGTTGGTAGAAGTGCTTTCCTTAATTGATGAGGATGAACAACTTACTCTGCGGTTTTATCCCAAACAGTCTTCTCATTCGCCATAGATAATTTGAATCATTGCATTATGGTGAAGTACTGGGAAATTGAAGATACCCCAAGATTACCCAGTTTGCTTTGAAAAGCTTTCTGCCTACCCATTGAATATCACAGGAAGAACACAACCATGGTTCCCCCTTGGTTGTTGCACAGGGACTAACAAAAAGACATGAGTGTGGGTACAGTAGTTTTGTGCAATTGCATCTATTCATAGTGCAACAATTTTATGGCTGAAACTTTCCGGTTGTTCCCGTCACCGGTGGGAGCTTCCTATCCCGCCAATGGCAATCCATCCTACCGCGGGTTCCCCGAGACGTGAAGTGTGCGAACAGCAGGAAACCCGTTGACAGAATGCTGCAGGGGAGGTGGAAAATCTCACCCAAAATGGTCACATAGGCACAGTGATTGAAAACAATACATTTTTTTTGTTAATCTGTTCCAACACAATGGAGAAGGTTTCAAGCTTATGTCTAACCTTGTGGGAACAATGAAACAGGTTCACACTCACCACCTTGTCGGGGCCCATGGGGATGATTTCCGACCCCACCCTCACTGTCACTATGTCCCTACAAATCTGCTTGGGAGTTACACTTGAAATACATTGAATGAAAATTCAACTTCCCGATCACATGAATGGCGTATTGTGGAATCGGCATGCTCTGTGGAATCAGGGGCTGCTTCTTTTTTAATTAAAGAGAATTTCACACATGCCAAATCAGACTCTAAGGCCAGGATTTTGCATCGATTTGTATGTCGGGTAGGCGAGGTCCGAGCCCTTTTGGTGGTCCGATTCAGGGATTCCCAACCCCATTCCTAGGCTTTCCAATTTAAACCAGGTCCTTTTAATGGTGTGGGTTGGTTTAGGTTGCAAACCCGCAGTCTGCAAGACCAGGGCGGCTCCAGGGATAAGGATGTCCTATTCAGGCACAATTTTCAATCTGATAAGGCCAACTTTTCAAAGAGTCGTGGTGCCTTTCATGGTGCCTTAACAATGATCCCTCATGCCCTCATGTCAAGCCATAACCATACACTCACCTCTGACAGCCAATCATGTTTCTCATGCCAGGTTATGCCCTCCATCCACACCCTTGTGGCTGCTATGCCAAGCTGTGGCACCTCTGTGTCCATTTACCCACTATGCACTTTATAGAACCAATAAACAATATAGTGACAATAGGGTGTGTTTAAAAAAAGCTTTTAAAAGTGGTCAATCGTGGGACTTCCGGGGGCAGCTATGAAGGAGTAAGTCGCACATTTGGTGGCTCCCGCTCGGGTTGGACTTTTGGACCTTTTCCCCTATTTTGTTACTGGACTTGATTTTTAAAATTGATGACAGAGGCAAATTGTGAACTGAATTCCCACATCGGTGCATGGAGAGGAGGACTAGAAGTGCTCACAAAGGCAGAAACAGAAAGACAGAGAAGGCTTGGGCTGAAGCAGCACCGGGAGGAAGCATGGCGGAGGACCGCACCTCTGGCTTGTCGACCCAGCGGTCAACGGAGCAGTTGATACAAGTGATCCATGAGGGCTTCGCCAAGCAGAAGCAGGATTGCTTGGACCTGATTAAAGAGGCAATTTTGCGGCTGGAACTTAGATTGGATGCCCAAGATAGGGCGATCCAGAAAGTAGAGAAGGCGCTGGCTGACTAGGAGGAACATCAAACAGCGATGGAGTTAGAGCTGGGGATGCTAAGAAACCAGCCGAAAAGGCTCCTGGAGATGGTGGAGGACCTAGAGAATAGGTCCCGCCGGCAGAGCCTGAGAATAGTTGGGCTCCCGGAGGGGTCCGAAGGAGCGGACGCTGGGGCATACATAGGGGTCATGTTCGAGAAGCTGCTGGGGGATGGGGCATTCCCCCGACCCTTGGAGGTGGACAGGGCTCACAGAGCACTCGCAAGGAAGCCACAAATGGGAGACCCCCGCGAGGGCAATGGTGGTGAGATTCCACAGATATCTGGATAAGGTGTGCGTCTTACAGTGGGCCAAGCAGACACGGAGCTGTAAATGGGCCAACAGTATCCTGCGGATCTATCAAGACCTGACTGTGGAGGTGGCCAGGAGAAGAGCGGGGTTTAACCAGATCAGGTCGACCCTTTTCAAGAAAAAGGTTCGGTTCGGGTGTTGTATCCGGCCCACCTCTGGGTCACATATGAGGAGCAACATTTCTTTTCGAATCACCTGAGGAAGTGCTGGACTTCGCGAAAAGGACAGGACTGGTGTCAGACTGAGAACTCTGATCTTTGAATTTTGCTGTAGTGATTTTGTTTTTCAAAAAAAGGTTTCTTGTTTCTTGCTTTTTCGGATGTTATTTGTAATGCCTGCTGTATGGACCTGGGGCCAGCTGCAGAGCTGAGTGAGGTAAAGTTTGCAATTGTACTGTTGGGGGATGGAGGTGTGTTTGTTCAGATGCTGGATATTTTGCTTGATCTTTTTTTTTGTGTTCAACTTGGGTTTTGTTTTATCTTTGTTGGACAATTGTGTTGGGATTGTTTTTCATTGGAATATGTATGTATGAACGGGGGGAGTGTGGGAGGGAACAATAGGTGAGAGATTGTCTGGCACCAGGGGCGAGGGCCTAAAAGCTAGCTGGGCGGGCTAGCTTACAGAAGCATAATTGGGGGTGAGCAGATGTTAGGCTTATCAAAGTGGTTGATTTATTTTGTGCTATTACTGGGGGAGGGGTGAAAAAAGTTCTGCTGATGAGGGACGGACTTTTGCTGAGGGACAGTGAGGAGGTCGGGGGCAGATCCTGCCTGGGGCGGGCCGGTGGAGGCATGGGGCATGGGCTGGCGACTGGCCCAAGAGAGGGGATGGCTGATTGGCGAAGAGGGGGTGTGAGGAGCCTCCCAACTAGACTGATCAACTGGAATGTAAGAGAGCTCAATGGGCCGGTCAAGAGGGCACGTGTGTTCGCGCATTTGAGAGGACTGAAGGTGGATGTGCTAATGCTGCAGGAGATGCACGTTAGAGTAGCTGACCAGATTAGGTTAAGGAAAGGTTAGGTCGGACAGGTTTTTCACTCGGGACCGGACTCGAAGATCAGAGGGGTCACGATCCTGATCAACAAGCGAGTTGTGTTAAAATCAAGTTCGCCTTGAGAGGGTCACTGTTAGGGTTCACCCGGAGGTGGCAACCGTTTGGCGACTTCTTTGCGGGAAATTAATTGTTAGCAGATGGGGGGGGGGGGGGGGGTGAGTAGTTTAGATTAGAGGAGGGGGTCAATAAGGGTGGGACCTGTATTGGAGGTAAATGGCTTTTGTACTATGGTTTCATATATATTGTTTATTTTGTTGTTGTTACTATACCAAAAATACCTCAATTAAATGTTTATTTAAAAAAAACAAGCAAGTGGTGTTTGACGTGGGAAGAATATTTATATTCGGATGTGGGAGGCCAGTACATTATGGTCAGTGGGAAATTGGAGGGAGTGCAGGTGGTATTAGTAAATGTATACGCGCCAAACTGGGATGATATGGAGTTTATAAAGAGGATACTGGGGAAGATACCAGACCTGCATTCGCATGAGCTGGTGATGGGAGGGGCCTTCAATACAGTTAATGACCCTGGTCTAGATCGGGCAAGCTCAAAAACAGGCAGGGTGCCAGCAATGGCTAAGGAGCTAAAAGGGTTCATGGAGCAGATGCGGGGGGTGGACCCATGGAGATTTGGGCAGCCAAGAGTGAAGGAGTTCTCCTTCTATGCACACGTGCATAAAGTGTACTCCCGGGTCGACTTCTTTATTCTGAGCAGGGCTCTACTGACGGGGGTGGTGGACACGGGGTACTCGGCGATCACAATCTCAGACCATGCTCCGCACTGGGTTGACCCACAAGTTAGTAAACACAGTAATCAGCGCCCGCACTGGAGGTTAGACGTAGGGCTTTTAGCGGACGAGGAGGTGTGCGGGCGGTTGATGAAATGTATTCAGAACTACCTGGAGGTCAATGACACGAGGGAAATTTTGGCAGCGGTGGCCTGGGAGGCATTGAAGCCGGTGGTTAGAGGGGAGCTGATCTCAATACTGGCCCACAGGGAGAATGTAGACAGGACAGAGACGGACTGACTGGTAAAAGAGATACTGCAGGTCGACAGGAGGTATGCGGAGATCCCAGAGGCAGGGCTTTTAAGGGAACGGCGGAGGCTACAGGCGGAGTTCGGCTTTTTAACCACAGGGAGGGCGGTAGAGCAGCTGAGAAAGGCAAGGGGGCGATTAATGAGCATGGAGAGAAGGCCAGCAGAATACTTGCACAGTAGCTTAGAAAGAGGGAGGGAGATAGGGAAAGTAAAGGACAGGGAGGGGAACCTGGTGGGAGACACAGCAGGGGTGAATAAGGCGTTTAAGGAGTTTTATAGTCGGCTGTACGGGTCGGAACTCCCACCTGGGCCGGAGGGGATGAGGCACTTCCTCGGGGGGCAGAATTTCCCGAAGGTGGACGGGGAGTTGGTAGAAGGGCTGGGGCCCCGATCGGGATCAAAGGGATAGTGGAGGGGCTGAAGGCCATGCAGTCGGGTAAAACCCCGAGGCCAGATGGGTACACTGCGGAGTTCTATAAAATGTTCGCTGGGATATTGGGGCACTCAATGAGGCAAGGGAGAGAGGGGTGCTTCCCCCGACAATGTCACAGGGCATGATCTCGCCGATTCTGAAGCAGGATAAGGATCTGGAGCTGTGTGGGTCCTACAGGCCGATATCCCTATTGAATGTGGACGCCAAACTGTTGGCTAAAGTTTTGTCCTCTAGGATTGAAGACTGTGTCTGGACGTGATTGGCGAGGACCAGACGGTGTTTGTTAAGGGAAGGCAGTTGGAGTCCAATGCAAGAAGGCTGCTAAATGCAATCATGATGCCCCCAGAACGTAGGGAGGTGGAGGTAGTGGTTG
The DNA here is from genome assembly GCF_902713615.1 of Scyliorhinus canicula. NCBI lineage: Eukaryota > Metazoa > Chordata > Chondrichthyes > Carcharhiniformes > Scyliorhinidae > Scyliorhinus > Scyliorhinus canicula. The sequence continues at coordinate 81,798,158 of NC_052150.1, forward strand.
CAATGGACGCAGAGAAGGCTTTTGATCGAGTAGAATGGGAATATCTGTGGGAGGTACTGGGACGGTTCATATTTGGGCGGGGCTTTATTGACTGGGTCAGGTTGCTGTATCAGGCTCCTGTGGCGAGCGTACGGATGAATAGAATGACATTGGACTATTTTAGGCTACACCGGAGGATGTAAAAGGGTTGCCCCCTCTCCCCACTGTTGTTTGCGCTGGCTATAGAACCGCTGGCAATTGCGCTGAGAGCACTCTCCGGGGTGGTGGTGGTGTGGGGGGGGGAGTGGAACACAGAGTCTCACTTTACGCAGGCGACCTGCTCCTGTATGTATCAGACCCAGTGGAGGGGATGGAAGAAATCATGAGGATTCTGGGGGAATTTGGCCGGTTTTCGGGGTTCAAACAAAAAATGGGGAGAAGTGAGATGTTTGCAATCCAGGCAAGGGGACAGGAGAGATGACTGGGAGAACTGCCGTTTAGAGTGGTAGGGGGGAGTTTTAGGTATCTGAGCATCCAAGTGGCGCAGGAATGGGAATTGTTGCATAAACTTTATCCCATCTGGTGGACCAAATGAAGGACGATTTTCAGAGGTGGGATGTGCTCCTATTGTCACTGGCTGGGAGTGTCCAGACGGTGAAGATGACCATCCTTCCGAGATTCCTGTTTGTGTTCCAGTGTCTCCTCATCTTTATTCCGCGGACCTTTTTTAAACGGGTCAACAAAGTGATCACGGGCTTTGTATGTGCGGGCAAGACCCCGCGAGTAAAAAAGGGGATGATTGAGTGGAGCCGGGGGACTGGCGCTGCCTAACTTCAGTAACTATTATTCGGCGGCGAATATAGCCATGATCAGGAAGTGGGTGGTGGGTCGGCATGGGAGCATATGGAGGCAGCCTCGTGTAAGGGCACCTGTTTGGGGGAGTTGATATTGGCGCCGCTGCCGTTCCAGCCGGCAGGTACTCCACCAGCCCCATAGTGCTGGCAGCCCTGAGAGTCTGGGGGCAATGGAGGTAGCATGTGGGAGCGAAGGGATCATCAGTCTAGTCTCCAATGTGTAATAATCAACAGTTTGTCCCGGGAAGGATGGACGAGGGGGTTTCGGAGATGGCAGAGAGCAGGGATTGAGAGGATGAGGGATATGTTTGTAGAAGGGAGCTTTCCTAACTTGAGGGAGCTGGAGGAGAAATTTGGATTGGCGCGGCAAAATCAATTTAGAGACCTGCAGGTGTGGGACTTCTTACGAAGGCAGGTCTCAACCTTCCCGCTCCTACCACCAAGGGAGATTCAGGATAGGGTTGTTTCCAGAGTGTGGGTGGGAGAAGGGAAGATCTCCGACATCTATAAGGAGCTCATGGGGTCAGAAGACACGCAGACTGAGGAGCTGAAGCGCAAGTGGGAGGAGGAGTTAAGAGGAGAGATAGAGGATGGTCTCTGGGCGGAGGCGTTGAGTACAGTCAACGCATCCACAACATGCGCCAGGCTCAGCCTGATACAGTTCAAGATCGTTCACCAGGCTCACATTTTCTTTTATAAATTTAGAGTACCCATTTCATTTTTTCCAATTAAGGGAAAATTTAGCGTGGCCAATCCACCTAACCTGCACATCTTTTGGATTGTGGGGGTGAAACCCACGCAGAAAAGGGGAGAATATGCAAACTCCACACAGACAGTGACCCAGAGCCGGAATTGAACCTGGGACCTCGGCGCCATGTGGCAACTGTGCTAACCACTGCGCTACCATGCTGCTCCACTGGGCTCACATGACAGTGGCCCGGATGAGCAGGTTCTGTGGTGTAGAAGATAGGTGTGTAAGGTGTGCGGAGGGGGCCAGTGAACCATGTCCACATGTTTTGGACATGCCCAAAGCTCAGGGGATTCTGGCAGGGGGTTGCAGACGGCATGTCCACAGTATTAAAAACAAGGTGGCGATTTTCGGGGTGTCAGAAGATCTGGCAATCCAGGAGGAGGAAGAGGCAGACGTTCTGGCCTTTGCTTCCCTGGTAGCCCGGAGACGGATATTATTAGCTTGGAGGGACTCAAAGCTCCTGAAGTCGGAGACCTGGCTATCGGACATGGCTAGCTTTCTCTGCTTAGAGAAAATCAAGTTCGCCATGAGAGGGTCACTGTTAGGGTTCGCCGGAAGTGGCAACCGTTCGTCAACTTCTTTGCAAAAAATTAAACGTCAGCAGAATGGGGGGTTGGGGGGGGGGGGGGGGGGGGTCAGTTTAGTTTAAAAGAGGGAGTTAATAAAGGAGGGACCTGTGAGGAAGGAAGCAGGCTTTTTGCACAATGTTTATAGACTTATGTATGTTGTTTATTTTGTCATTGTTGTAAAACCAAAAATATCTCAATAAAATGTTTATTTTTTAAAAATTGTCAATCGATCATAATGTTTGCATTAATGACTACAGGCACTTGAAATCTCTTAATCGCATATGTATAAACATTGTGAAATTGACAGCAGGGATCAGAGAACCAGAGCTGTCAATCAAGCAATAATTTCCCTAAAGTTCAGGGACTTCAATAGACTGATGGATATGTGGGCTCTAAGCAAAGCCTTATTATGTATGCAATGGCCTTGAAACCTTTAGCTAGGCCAAAGATGTGCAGGTTATGTGGATTGGCCATGCTAAATTGTCCCTTAATGTCCAAAGATAAGCTGATTAGGTGAATTGGCCATGACCAATGCATGGTGTGGGGGAGTGGATCAAGGTTGAGGGCTCTTTTGGAGGGTCGGTGCAGGTTTGATGGGCCAAATTACCTCCTGCACTGTAGTGATTCTATGATTCTAGCTGCCTTAGATTGACTGGCTAGTGCAACGATGGGTGTACTGGCTGGCCCTCTTGAAGTGGGAATCTGCACCTTGATGCAGTGATGTATCTCTGATTGAGAGATGCTGCAAATTAAATTGAGGACCATAGTGACCTTCAATGGCAATGGCATTGGATGACCACCAGTGCAGATGGGTTCAGCTCGACTGTCATGGCAGTTCATCCATTGTCTGTACAGCATTGTTACAGGGGACTCCTTCTCTGCATTGGCGCTTGTTAGCTGTTCCCACTCAAATCTCCTGTTGATTTCCCACCCTGAGGTTGCTTCTGCAAGTGGACATGAGTTTGCTGCTGTCAAGATCCCTTAGCCTGCAGCTCTCTCCCTCTCAGGTGCTTCTTCTTACTGGAGATTCCTCCTCCTGAGTGGGCAATTCCCATGGCAGTTGAACACAACCAGGCCCAAAGACCACCTTCCCAAATGTTCTACCAACCATACTACCACACCACTTCTAAGTCCCCTTTCAATGAATATGTGTTGACAACCAGCCAGTTGGCATGATGGAGACTGCATTCCAATGCCACAGCATGCAGATTATCAACCCCATTTCCAAGATAATCTACAAAGTGGGTTGGAGATCCTGGTCATTGTACTTAAACTGTAACAGGACGAGCTTGCCTGCTTAGCGGTAGAAAAAGGATATATCATCAATTTTCTTATCAAAGATGGGCGTTTCTTGTGCACATAAAGTAATCTGCTGTGCATTTTGACATGCTGTACAGCCCACATCCAGACTTGCATGACTTTCCCGAGTGATGCGCGATCAATAACCACTGAAACGAAGGAGTAGTCCGAATTGAAGGCTTTAATCTACAAGATGTTTCCCCAGCAGCTCGAGTACAGAAAGAACGATGGCTTCTGGGAAACACGGGTTCTTATACCCCGCCTCATTGGGCGGAGCTATCTTACGTCTTATCCAATGAGAAAGCAACACTTGGGCCAATGAGCAGCGAGCCTTCTCCACCAATGGTATCTCACACTCCCAGGTACCGTAGTACCTATAGTCATACTACCACATTCACCCCTTGTTGAGAAAGGAACCGGGGGCTGGGTGGGGGGGGGGTGTGTGCTCGTTGAGAAGCGAGGGGGGGGCGGTGCTGGGGCGTCAAGCTGTGACTGGTGGGTCCGGTGCGGGTGGGACAATTTACTGGTAGTATGACTAGTGATATGGGACTATACCTCTCCAACGGCAGCTGCCCACTGGCCCGTAACTATGTACAGAGTCGTGTTATCAAACGGCAAATTATTTACAGAGTCAGAGAAAAAAAGGTCCATTAAGAGTTCATATCGACTCGATCAGACGATCGGAGGCCTTGGACGTCCTCTGCGACTGGCGGAGCTTTGTCGGAGATGTTGGAGATGCGGGCGTCCATGACTCCGGGAGCGATGATCCGGTCCTCGTGGAGGTTTCAACACCCCTAGACGGAGCTGGTGAGCGCCGGGCCGCGGGGGGGGGGGGGGGGGGGGGGGGGGGGGGGGATCTGGTCCTCTAGGCGGCGCAGGCGAGGGGGTTGGCGGGCCAGGGAGGGGAGCGCCTGCGGGGAGCAGTTGCGGTTGGAGGGGGGTGTGTGAGACTGGTGCCGGGGGCGATGGCGGGGATCCGGCGGGTGCCAGGTCCCGTAGAGAGACCGTGTCTTGTCAGCCGTCATATTGCGGGTTAGCATGGAGCAGCTGGACCCTCTCGACCAACGGGTCCGATTTCTGCGCCCGCACGTGTTTCCGGAGCAAGGTGGGCCGCGGGGCAGCCAGCCAGGTTGGGAGCGGGGTCCCTGAGGAAGATTTCATGGGGAAAACAAGAAGGTGTTCAGGAGGAGTTTGATTTGTAGACGTGCAAAGTAGCGACCGGATGGAGTGGAGGGTGTCTGGGAGGACCTCCTGCCAGCAGGAGACTGGGAGATTTCTGGACCGTAGGGCCTTCCAGACCGTGCCATTCTCCCTCTCGACCTGTCCGTTACCCCAGAGATTATAACTGGTCGTCCTGCTGGAGGCAATGCCCTTGCTGAGCAGGAATTGACGCAGTTCGTCACTCATAAAGGAGGACCCCCTATTGCTGTGTATGTAAGCGGGGAATCCGAACAGGGAGAAAATGGTGTGCAGGGCTTTAATGATGGCTGGGTGTGGTCACGTCGGGGCAGGGGATGGCGAACGGGAAGCGGGAGTACTCGTCAATCACTTTGAGGAAGTACATGTTGCGGTAGGTAGAGAGGAGGGGACCTTTGAAATCCATGCTGAGGCGTTGAAAGGGACGGGAAGCCTTTATCAGATGCGCTTTTTCGGGGCGGTAGAAGTGCAGCTTGCACACCGCGCAGATGTGGCATGTGACTGTCCTTGTGACTGTCCTGACCTCCTCAATGGAGTAGGGCAGGTTGCGGGTCTTTACAAAGTGAAAAAAGCGGGTGATCCCCGGGTGGCAGAGGTCCATGTGGAGGGCTCGGAGGCGGTCCACTTGTGCGTTGGCACAGGTGCCGCGGGACAGGGCATCGGGAGGCTCGTTGAACTTCCCAGGGCGATACAAGATGTCGCAGTTGTAGGTGGATAACTCAATCCTCCACTGCAAGATCTTGTCGTTTTTTATCTTGCCTCTCTGTGCATTGTCAGACATGAAGGCCACCGACCGTTGGTCTTTGAGGAGGGTAAACCTCCTGCCGGCCAGGTAATGCCTCCAATGTCGCACAGCTTCTACTATGGCCTGTGCTTCCATCTCGACCGAGGAGTGGCGGATTTCAGAAGCATGGAGGGTGCGGGAGAGGAAGGCCACGGGTCTGCCCGCTTGGTTGAGGGTGGCTGCCAAGCTACGTCGGACGCGTCGCTCTCGACCTGGAAGGGGAGGGATTCGTCGATAGCGCGCATTGTGGCCTTTGCGATATCCACTTTGATGCGGCTGAAGGCCTGACGGGCCTCCGTCGACAGGGGGATAGTGGCTGTTTGGATGAGGGGATGGACTTTGTCGGCGTAGTTGGGGACCCACTTGGCGTAATACAAGAAGAACCTGAGGCAGCGCTTCAGGGCCTTGGAGCAGTGGGGGAGGGGGAGCTCCATCAGGGGCTCGTTCCGGGTCGGGGCCTATCACTCCATTTCGCACTACGTAGCCGAGGATGGCTAGAAAGTCGGTGCTAAACACGCATTTGCCCTTGTTGTAAGTCAGATTCAGGAGTTTTGCGGTTTGGAGGAATTTGCGGAGATTGGTGTCGTGGTCCTGCTGATCGTGGCCGCAGATGGTGACATTATCGAGATACGGGAAGGTTGCCCGTAAACCGTATCAGTCGACCATTCGGTCCATCTCTCATTGGAAGACCGAGACCCCATTTGTGACACTGAAGGGAACCCTTAAAAAGTGGTAGAGCCGCCCGTCCGCTTCGAACGCAGTGTACTTGCGATCGCTCGCGCGGATGGGGAGCTGGTGGTAGGCGGACTTGAGGTCCACCGTGGAGAAGACCTTGTACTGTTCGATCCTGTTGACCAGGTTGGATATACAGGGGAGAGGGAACGCGTCCAGCTGCGTAAACCTGTTGATGGTCTGACTGTAGTCTATGACCATCCTATTCTTCTCCCCGGTCTTTACCACCAGAACTTGTGCTCGCCATTGGCTGTTACTAACCTCGATGACCCCTTCCTTCATAAGCCTTTGAACCTCGGACCTGATGAAGACCCGTTCCTGGGCATTGTACCGTCTTCTCCTGGTGGGGACAGGTTTGCAATCCGGGATGAGGTTTGCAAACAAGGACGGTGGATCGACCTTGAGGGTCGCGAGGCTGCAGACAGTGAGGGGAGGTATAGGGCCGCTGAATTGAATTGTTAGGCTCTGGAGTTTACACTGGAAGTCTAACCCCAGGGGTGCGGCCGCGCAGAGGTGGGGGAGGACGTAGAGTCTGTAATTTTTAAACTCCCTCCCCTGGACCGTGAGGTCCGCTATACAACACCCCGTGATCTCCACTGAATGGGAGCCAGAGGCCAGGGCGATATTTTGATTGATGGGATAGACAGGGAGAGTGCAGCGTCTTACCGTGGTAGGGTGTACGAAACTCTCCGCGCTCCCGGAGTCCAGCAGGCAGTTTGTTTCGTGCCCAATGAGCAGGACTTTCGTTGTTGCCGTAGAGAGGGTGCGGGGTTGAGACTGGTCCAGAATGACTGAAGCGAGTCGTGGCAGAAGATTGGAGTAGTCATCGGGCGGTGCGTAGTCACCCGCGCCGGGGTCCTCGGAGCCGATCCAAGATGGCGGCGCCCATCGGTCGCACATGGCGGGGGTGGACAAAATGACGGCGCCCGTCCCCCGCACGTGGCGTCGGAAGCATAAGATGGCAGCACCCGGAAGCCGCACGTGGCGTTAGGGGATGGGGACAGAGAGGTTCGCAGGTCGCACGGGGCCCTTGGAGAAAGGGGGGGGGTGCCGCAGTCGCTGCCCGGGACCGCAGCGACTGCCTTGGCCTGGCAAACAGACAAAAAGTGGCCTTTCTTCCCACAGCCCTTGCACATTGCCGATCGGGCTGGGCAATGTTGTCGGGGGTATTTCACCTGGCCGCAAAAATAACAACGGGGCCCAGCAGGTTTTTCAGGGCATCTTGCGGTGCAGGCCTGGGGTGATTCCGAGTCAGTGGGGGAGAGGGAGGCTGAATTCCATGCTGCCCAGGGGGCCGCCGCATGGTTGGGGGCGTATGAGCGGGAGTTTCTGTTCGCAACATCTAGAGAGTTCGCGATGGCCCATGCCTCCGTGAGGCTCAAGGTTTCCCTTTCTAATAGTCTCTGGCGGATCTGAAGGGACTGCATGCCCGCAACCAAAGCATCTCGGATGAGGAGTTCAGTGTGCTCATTAGCAGACACTTGTGGGCAGCCGCAGTTCCTCCCCAGGAAAAGGAGTGCACGGTAAAAATCGTCCAACGACTCACCAGGGATTTGCAGCCTCGTAGCCAGTAAGTGACGAGCGTAAACTTGATTTACCGGCCAGATGAAGTGTCCTTTTAGCAGTTCCATGGCTGCGTCGTAGTCGGTCGTGTCCTCAATGAGCGTGTAGTTGGCGGTGCCGACACACGAGTGGAGGATGTGTAGCTTCTGCTCCCTCGACGGTACGCTTTCCGCCATACTGAGGTAGCTATTAAAACAAGCCAGCCAGTGCATGAATGTGGCTGCTGCGTTAGCTGCATGGGGGCTGAGTCGTAGTCACTCCGGCTTGATGCGGAGCTCCATCCTTTAAAACTTGTACATTAAATTGATGCGCGATCAATAACCACTGAAACGAAGGAGTAGTCCGAATTGAAGGCTTTAATCTACAAGATGTTTCCCCAGCAGCTCGAGTACAGAAAGAACGATGGCTGCTGGGAAACACGGGTTCTTATACCCTGCCTCATTGGGCGGAGCTACCTTACGTCTTATCCAATGAGAAAGCAACACTTGGGCCAATGAGCAGCGAGCCTTCTCCACCAATGGTATCTCACACTCCCAGGTACCGTAGTACCTCTAGTCATACTACCACACCAAGCATGGGCAGAGATAAATTCTCTGATTTAGATGGGACTGTCCAGTTTTTCTAGCTTGCCTTTATCCTTAGTTGTCTGTATTATTTGCTGCTGGAAGGAAACAACGCCATACTAAAGGTAGATAAAAGAGATATGGATGGAATGATTTATTCGCCTATGTTTAGCATTGTGTCACTGTCTTTTGTATCCATGTATAAAGCTGTGGCCTGTGCCAATGTTTCACGCTATCTCCAGAGGTAAATGGCTACTTTGGTATAGAAAGTGCCAAACTCATCCATGTCATCATGAACAGTTGGAAATTTTGCTGGGTCTTTGTGTTACCTTGTGCAACAAAGCTTACTGGTGTCTGTGGATGTCGACAGTCGTTCTGTTCACTGCTTTTTAGACCATCTCAACATTGAAACTTTAATACGTAATTATAAGAGGCCTCCAAAACAAATGTATGCTATCAGTGCTCCTTCAGGCTGTGATCCAGATTGAAATGCAGGACAATAGTGAACTACGATGGTGGAATCTATGCATAAATTAACCACCGACTTTGACCTACTGTAGTGATTCCTGTCTGTTCAGGCTGGAGTCATATATTCAACATGGAAATGGGGTCTGTGAGTTAGCATCTCTCTCAGCCATGATGTTATCTTATTATTCATTCCAAGCCTTGCATATGCTGCACTTTTTCCCCAAGTTAAAATGGGGGTTTTCATTTAAAATGTACTTCAGTGGCTGTAAAGTGTGTTTGGAAGTCCTGCATTAGTAAAAATGCAAGTTCCTTCTTTCCTTCCGAAAATATGGCAGTGATTTTGTTTCCTTTATTTTGTTCTAACATTGATTGATAATGTTAAGCACTGCCGTTCAATTGAATCGTAATTTAATCAAAGGGCTTGCTTTTGGAAGTTTGGCACTTTTAATATCACAGTAAAAAGGTATTTCATATGCATCAGTCTCTATATACGCTTAAATAAGTAATTTGATGCTGAGCAAAGCAGACTGATGCAGCAATAAAAGGTCAGACAAATATAATTGCTTTGGCTTTCTTGCCAAAAAAGCCTTTAACACAATTTGCAATCAGACTGTTCTCCAGCCTCATAATATGGGCTGCCTAATTGCAATGTTTCAAGCATCTTATCTGAATTGACTCCATTTACTTAACATCTTGGGCTCCATTTTCTTAACTAATTTTGTAATTAATTTCAAAAACAATCACAATATACCAGCTGACTTTTGCACAAGTCCGTTTTAATCTGTTGATTTCTTTGTTGGATTAATTTTCTTATATGGTTATTCCCTTTAGGACTATCTTCAAACCCAGTAGATCACTTTACTAACTAGCTTGGTAGCTTTATTGGCAACCGAGAGAAATTTCTACAGCTGAAAGGCACAATTAAAAGCACTGTGTTATCTGGCATACATTTTTATTATCAAAATATATTGACCTAGCAAAACGCGCAACTAAATTAAATCCAGGAAATTTTTGGCATAATTTTATTTTCTTGAGAAATAATGATGAAGGTCCAAGACCTGTAGTATATGGATCATGAGCATAAGGAGATTAAAGGAGAAGTGATAAATCAGATATTAGTTACTGCCTGATGACAAGTTTGTGTCGTAAAAGCCTGAAGATTGTCAGAGGAAGGAAAGATTGCAGGAGGCCAGATATTTCAGTTTTCAAATCCTGCATATATGTGTTTGGATAGATTCGGCATTGACGGCAAGATACAGGAAGGAAACGGGTCTATAAAATTATGCATTTACAGTTTAGAATGATTCGTAGATGAAAGCGAAGGAAGTAATACCCAATTGTCAAATCCAACCCTTCAGCTGATTTGCTTTAGTTTGTCCAATTCGCCTCCTATTTGATTGATTCTAATGAACACCAATGCTATGTCCCAGTCAGATGGATTAATTTTGGTGGCCTCTGATCCCAACTTCTGACCCGTCTGATTAGTTCATATCCCAGTGGGAAGGAATGTACCATGAGTGAATGACTTGCAGTTGGCTGATGAATTTAGACTGGCATTATCATCATCAAATACCTGGATGGGGTTGGATGGGCAGCACAGCAGCATAGTGGTTAGCACTGTTGCTTCACAGCTCCAGGGTCCCAGGTTCGATTCCCGGCTTTGGGTCACTGGCTGTGTGGAGTCTGCATGTTTTCCCTGAGTCTGCGTGGGTTTCCTCCGGGTGCTCCGGTTTCCTCCCACAAGTCCCGAAAGACGTGCCGTTAGGTGATTTGGGCATTCTGAATTCTCCCTCTGAGTACCCGAACAGGTGCCAGAATGTGGTGACAAGGGGCTTTTCTCAGAAACTTAATTGCAGTGTTAATGTAAGCTTACTTGTGACAATAAAAATTATTATTATGATGATGAGTAGTGAAACTAAATTGCCGGTATTTGGAATGTGAGCCATTTGATAGAAGCCTGTTTAGTATTGTATGGGGTCAGTTACATAATCAGTGATTACAGTAGATACACTTTTGGTCTCAATGTCATCAGTCACGCCTATCAGCATACCTGCCATCTCATATGACTTAGGCAGCAACGTAACTGTCCAATAGTTGTTCAATGACAATATGACATGGAGACCATAATAATGGATTCCCTGCCACTTGTTCTAGATACTATGATCTCACACATGTTACCAAGTGTATTCTCCTGCCTTTTCAGAAAATAGCCTGAAAAATTACTCTAGTGAGGTGATAGACAATCGGAAACCAACAAACTGTTTCATTTGTGCATTCAATTTTCTAAGTGAATGTATTTATTTTTTACAGATTCTCATAAACCATGAAACTCTGCCACCAAAATAGTTAAACATATTTGCTATTTAACAGTTTTTGAACTAAGTGGTACTAACCTTTTCTTTTACAGGTTGTACCATACTATCGGTACCATACTACCATACAAACTATCTGTTTACTTCTCTCTCCATCTGAAGCTCTGACTTTCTGATTTAAATTCTTACTGCTTAAATCAGGAGTCCAGCTATTTTACATTCTTCTCTGCTAAATGGACTAGCTCAATATCTTTGTTCTCTTTTTGGGTTGGCATTATTTAATATAATGCTCTTATTTCATTAATATTTGAATCTAAATCACCTTGTGCCACTTGTGCAAAATGTAGATCCTGAGGCAAAACTTTCACCTTTGGTAGAGCGGTGAGACAGGCAGAAGCATTGTTTTTCTATTTGTTTGTGAGATGTGTGTGTTGATGGCCAGCATTTGCTGTCCATCCCTAACTATCCAGGTCTGTAACATATCTACCCCAATTGAACTTTCCATTCTCCTTTGAAATCCTATTTTGCTTCCACTTTGTAATGAGTTTCAGGACTGACGGAGTTCAGGCAGGGGTTCTCAGATGTGATGTGAACCAGGAGCTGGTTTAGCAGAGTGGGCTAAACAGCTGGCTTGTAATGCAGAACAAGGCCAGGAGCGCGGGTTCAATTCCCGTACCGGCCTCCCCGAACAGGCGCCGGAATGTGGCGACTGGGGGCTTTTCACAGTAACTTCATTGAAGCCTACTTGTGACAATAAGCGATTATTATATTGTGTCCAAGGTGCTGGGTGGTTGCAAGTCTGGAGGTGGCATTTGGTGTGTCAGAAGACCCGGGAGTCCAGAGGGAGAGAGAGGCCGATGTATTGGCCTTTGCCTCCCTGTTGGCCCGGAGACGGATTTTTGTTGGGTTGGCGAGACTCGGAGCTGCCAAAAACGGGTGAACGACCTGGCAGAATTCCTGAGGTTGGAGAAGGTCAAGTTCAATCTGCAGGGGTTGGTAGAGGGGTTCATTGATTTCTTCAAGGAGAAATGAGGGGTCAGCAAGGGGGAGGGGTTTTCTTTGGGGGGTAAAGGGGTTAAAATGGGGAAGACGGGACGTGGCGGGGTGTTGTCAGGGATTTGGAGGGTAATGGTTATTTATTGGGTTGATGTGGCATTCTTCTGACATTCTAGTGTATATATGTTAAATGCCTTGAATTAAAAAACATTTTTAAAAGAGTTTTATTTAAAAATCAAGCTCTTTTGTTTAAAGAAAGCAAGAAAATAAGTTAAGTTGTACTTTCTTAATTACATTTTCCCTTTATTATTAACAATTAATTATGCTTATTTTCTACTATATATTTTGAAAATAATTCTAAATAAAAATTGCATAGATATTAAAATAATTATTAACCATAAGTAATACGGGGACATTTGGTGATGGAGGGCGGGAGGCAGCCGCACATTGGAGGGCTCCCGTTCGGGAACGCCATTTTCGGGGATTAACGCCCGGTCCCCGGGGCTACAGAGGCAAAAATGCAGGGAGAAGGCTCAGTGAAGAGAAATGTCAAAAACAAGTAAAAATATGGCCATGAAAAAAGCAGCTGAAAGTCCATCGGGGAGTGGAAAGGTCACCGCGGGGGTGGCAAGAAAAGTGGAGGCTGGGGCACCAGGGGAGGCCGCATTGCCCACGGCTGAAGAAATGATTAAGGTGATGGCCGCGGAACTCGAAAGGCAGTTCACATGGAGGCGATGAGGAACGAGATGGGGGCGATATTGAAAGTGCTGGTGGACGAGGCGATTGCCCCGGTGAGGGCGGCGGTATTGAGCGCAGTGGCGGAGGTGCGGGAGCAAGGCGAGGCGCTGAAGGAAGTGGGAGAGACATTATTGCAGCACAGTGATCAAATTACCTAGATGGGGAAGTAGATACGGAAGGTGCTGGAGATCAACAAGGATCTGTGAGACAAAATGGATGACTTGGAAAACAGATCCAGATGACAGAATCTGAGGATTGTGGGTCTTCCCGAAGGAATGGAAGGCCCGAGGCCGACTGAGTATTTTGCCACGATGTTGGCGAAGCTATTGGGGGAGGGGAATGACCTCTCCTATATGAACTGGATCAGGCTCATCGGTCGTGGAGGCCTGTACCAAAGCAGAGTGAGCCGCCAAGAGTAGTGACTCTGTGTTTTTGTTGGTACAGTGTGAAGGAGAAGGTCCTGTGCTGGGAAAAGCAGAAGCGAGTGGTGCAGTGGGCTGGAGCAGGTATACGCATATATCAGGACTACACGGTGGAGCTGGCGAGGAGGCGGGATGCCTTCAGCCGAGTGAAGAAGGCACTGTATATCAGTAAGGTGCAGTGCGGCATAGTATACCCAGTTAAGTTGAGGGTGACCTACAAATCCAAGGACTTTTATTTTGGGACAGCGGAAGCAGCGGAGGGGTTTGCGAAGGCAGAAGGACTGTGGCTCAATTGAGAAGTGGACATGTATCGATGTAGCCTCATGTAACTGTGTTTTTTCACTGCGGTTGGTGTATGTGCTAAATGAGCTAACGCTGTATATACTTGGACAAGGGAAGAGATGGGACTTTCGCATGCAAGAGGCAAGGTCTGAGCGAAGGCTTTAAAGGCAGGGGATAAGTGTTGGCCACTTCAACATTCCATCCAATCCAAATCTCTTCCTGTACCTAATGGTGCAGTAAGGCAGTTTTAGGTCTGTTTCTAAAGCTAGTAATTTCTGGAACAGGTCGCCAGTCTAATGCCAGGGGCTTATCACTTGAAAGGCATCACTCCACATCTGGTATGGCTGACCAGGAGTCTCTCCCGCTCGCATTGTGAATGTACCTTCCTTGGCCATCAAGTACTGGGTGAGACAAAACCCCAGGTGCGGGATTCTCCGCAAATGCGTCACGGCGGCGTGGCCTTGAGACGGTCATCAAGGCCGCACGTCAAGCGTCACGCCGGATGACGCAGCCGATGATGTCAGCCGCGCATGCGCAGGTTGGACAACGCCAACCCGCGCATGCGCAGTTGGCATCTTTTCCCTCAGCCGCCCCGCAAGACGTGGTGGCTTGATCTTGCGGGGCGGCGGAGGGAAAAGAGTGTGTCCGTTACGGATGCACGTCCCGTGATCGGTGGGCACCGATCGCGGGCCTATGCCCCCCTTGGCACGGCCATGGTGCTGCCGTGCCAATCGAGCCCCCAGATGCCCCAAACGGGCATCTGGCGCCCATTTCACGATGGCAGCAAGCAGGTGTGTTTGCTGCCGTGTTGAAACGGGCGTGAAGGCCCGGCCGCTCGGCCCATCAGCCTCGGAGAATCACCGCTCGCCGTTTTTTACGGCGAGCGGCGATTCATGGCGTGGGTCGGGTGTGGGGGGGGGGGGGGGAGAATAGCGGGAGGGCGTGGAAAATGTCGGGAGGCCCTCCCGCTATTCTCCCACCCGGCGTGGGGGGGGCGGAGAATCGCGCCACAGAGCTTTTGGCTCAGAGGCAGGGAGCTACCCACTGCACCATAAGACCTCCACTTCACCATTAGTACTCTGAAACTATTATGTAGTGTTACGGAATGCTGAAGTGCAGCTGTGCAGTGAAAGGAAGTATATGCTTAAACTGTGTTCTAAAAGGAACTGACATCAGAAATCCTAGCGAGTTGCACTTTCAGATGCCAAGCTGCACCCACCAACCCATCCAAGAGGTAGCAACTGTACTAAGGACAGGAATGATGTTGGCACAAGGTGTCACTACCCATGTGTGGTTGACTCGCAAATAAAAGCCCCACACTTTGGTTTAAGTAAAGAATATTTATCCTTCCAGTTCTCTAAGTTTCTATAACTTGTGAATCAGCAGCAAGTATTTAAAAATGCCACAAGAAAAGCAAGAAAATGAGGACCCGGAAATGACCAAAATTTCTAATTACCACCCCTGAAACTGACATTGCCAACCTTCATGTAGGCAAGACTGGAGGTGGGTTAGGGTTTACACGCGTATGTTTCACGCAAGCTGCTTCCACTAAAGTATGAATTTAGAAGGCCTAGAGTGTGAAACCCAGAGTGTGAAGATTAGAGCGGATAAGAGAAGGTCTGACCTTGGTGGATTTGTTTAAGTAGCCAGGTTACCCCCTTGGATAGGGTCCTGGAACACCTTTCAAATTGTTAAAATTAAACATGATTATGCACTTTTTCTGCACATACCTATTGGTACTGTCAAGTTGCTAAACAGTTGTCCAGCTGTCAAGAAATTGTCAAGGAACAGTCCAGCTGTCAAAGAAGTGTCATAGCTGTCAATGAAGTGTTAAAGCTGCCAAGGAAGTTTCCAAAGATAGTAGGATGGAATAAATGGGTCATGAGGACTGTATAGGAGAGATGAAGAGTGAGGGCTGGAAGGATGTATTTTGTTTTGATCCTTTCTTTTACTTATTTAAATACAATGCTGGTGCATGGAGCCAGGCCTTCCACCCATCCTGCCTCAGTACCCAGCAGCCTCTGCTCTCTTTGTGGAGTTGTGTCCCTCCATTTCAGCCTGTCCCTCTGTGACAAAAATTCCAACCTGCAGACAGGCAGTTTTAAAGGTCAGGTTGGCTGAGCTGGGAAATCTCCCGACACTAGGCACCCGACCCGGTGACAAAAATCTGGGCCGAGGTGTTGAAAATTGAACAAAGGAATTAGAATTCTTTTGAAAACTGGCACTCACTAAAATTCTTTGAGTGTTACTTGAACCAATCAAGGTTTTCTGAGGACTGCAGCTCTTGGTTTATTTTTCATTCTATTTTGTGCCATTATAGTGAACAACGACATCGCTATGGAAAGAAATTGTCAAGTTGTTTATTTTTTTCATTTCATACTTAAAATTATTACTGCTGCCAGCTTGGAGCCATTTCCTAATTAAATTTCTTTCTAGCCTGGCTAATCTTCTCATAGTTAATTTAATGATAGGTTTTATGAATGTTGCACGCATCATTCAGTCAGAATTGTTGCTGCAAAGCCTCTAAATTGAGGAGTGGAAAGAAGCCTACATTGAGTTTCAAATTGAGGTGCATGTGCCGGTGTAACCACTGAATACAACCATTAAAGTTGAAAAGGCAGCTGGCAAGAAACACGGAGGCGTTTATTAGTGGCTGGGGTTTGAAACATAAATTGCCAAACCTTCCTTGTTATGGCGATATATTGTGGGTCTGCGCAGTCTTACTTCTGCCCATTTATTGATAGAGAATAAAATAATACATGGAGATGTGAAAGGGAAGAGCAGTGCCAGGAGGCTAGTGCAATGCTGCCTGCTGAAAATCAGTTTCAGAGTGCAAAAGCACTAAGCAGTGCTGTGACATCTCGCAGGGCAACAGAACACAAACTCCTCAGCCGTGTTCTAACCTGATAACTGGACTAAATGAAATCAACCACTAAGAATATGCTGCCAAACACCATGATGGCAGCACCATCACCGGAAGGACTTTAGCAATCCTCCTCCTCGCACCCCTTCCCTTTGGAGCCCCTTCTCCGAACAAGTGCTACTGAGCCTTTATAAGGCTCTGGTTAGGCCCCATTTGGAGTACTGTGTCTAGTTTTGGGCCCCACATCTCAGGAAGGACATACTGGCACTGGAGCGTGTCCAGCGGAGATTCACACGGATGATCCCTGGAATGGCGGGTCTAACATATGATGAACGGCTGAGGATCCTGGGATTGTATTCATTGGAGTTTAGAAGGTTAAGGGGCGATCTAATAGAAACTTACAAGATAATACATGGCTTAGAAAGGGTGGACGCAAAGAAACTGTTTCCGTTAGGCGAGGAGACGAGGACCCGTGGGCACAGCCTTAGAATTAGAGGGGGTAAATTCAGAACAGAAATGCGGAGACATTTCTTCAGCCAGAGAGTGGTGGGCCTGTGGAATTCATTGCCGCGGAGTGCAGTGGAGGCCGGGACGCTAAATGGCTTCAAGGCAGAGATAGATAAATTCTTGATGTCGCGAGGAATTAAGGGCTACGGGGAGAATGCTGGTAGGTGGAGTTGAAATGCCCATCAGCCATGATTGAATGGCGGAGTGGACTCGATGGGCCGAATGGCCTTACTTCCACTCCTATGTCTTATGGTCTTATGGTCTTAAGTAAGGTGGGAAATGAATGCAGCCTTTTTAGCTTATTACCATCCCAGACTAGACCCCAACAGTCCCCAGGATACTGGACAGAAACCCCAATATTGTATTTTAATTTTGCAAGACTGAGGAAAGGATTGCACAAAGAAATAGAGATATGGATATGGTATTCCAAGACAGACTTTATTACTAACACAATATTAAAATCTTTAACAGTGCATCAGAAAATAGCTTACAATTACCACTTAAACAATACTATTTAATACAGTGAATACAATACCCTTAACAACTATCTTTCTTTCCACTTAAACAAGAAGAAAATAACCCATCTCAGCTCTCAATCCACTGTTCACTACCAATGCTTCAGACATGTTTGAGAGAGATCCTTTGACACTGCCTCAAAGACAAGCTCTGACTCCTGTCAGACCCATGCAGGAACTCCAGCAGTTTGTCCCCAGAAGGTGCTTCTCAGCTTGTTTCAGCTTTGCCTTATTCTCAGATAAGTTTGTGCTCCTTTGAAAAGGCTTGGGCTAATGGAATTTTATTTTGATTAAGGGGATTCCCTGTGGAGTTAATTAGTTTTCAGCTTGGTACGGTATGTTGTTGGTGGGTGGACCTAAGGCATCAGGCATTTTGGGAAAGCAGGACAGTTCTGATCTGAATGCACTGCTTTAAAGACTGTTAATCTATGTTAACTGAACTGCAGTGAAAGCAAACTATTTTCCTCTGGACACAGCTTCATCTAAGATGTAAGAGTCCTTTCCCCAGCTTTTCAAAATTTAAAGTAAACAATAGACAGAGCAGTTGTGTCACCACAGGGTGGCCTGTGGCTGCAGCTGATCCACACAGGCAGGAAGGGCTAATAGGTCTGCCTTGGAGTGCTGACCCCTTCCCAGTCTGTCCCCTGAAGACAGCCTTGAGGCAGCTACACAGTTCTCCAACACCTCCACAGACCTGGAGATGATTGGATAATTCCAGTTGACCTCCGACAACAGGTTTAATAGATGTTAACAAGGCCAAATTGGCTACTTGTTGCTTACACGTGACTAGTCCAGCTGCAAACCTTCTCCAATCACACCTCTAGAGAAATTGCCTGGGGATGGAATGAAGCTGTGGAATTGCTAGCATTACAACTTGCTATCATAGAATTGGAGGACTTCTCGCACAGAAGGACATTCACCAAAATGATGCATCATTTAAGGGATGGCAACTCTTGCATTTTCTAAACATGGCGCCATTGATATGGAGGCCCTGCACTCAGTTGATGATGCCTTGCGAGATCAACAACCTCGTCTTCCTGGCAAAGCCACGTCTTTTTATCCTGTCTGTTCTTCAATAAAAAGATAATGAGCTATCGTCATCTGAACTGGATAACTTCTGTGACCCCCCCCCCCCCCCCCAGATGTTGCAATGGATGGTTTTCTGGTAAGTGTTGTAACCACAAACCCACCCCAATTGAAAAAAAATTTGAGGATGATTGTTACCTTTATGGTCACTGGCAGGGCATTCCTCGCTCCAATGTGAGGTCCCAGGTCTGTTTTAAGGAGTTAGCATACTTTAGTGACTATCTCCGTATTGAACTTGAGTCATGGCAAACACTGTTCCTGGATCAGACATGATGAGACAAAGTGTTTTCAGAAACCCCTTAATGGATAGGGTCTTCTGTGTAGAACCCTACTGCCTTTTTTATTAAACTTCCCTTATCTGCATCCTTTGCTCCATTATTTCTGGCACTGTATCGAGTACAGTACTGAACGGCGCCCACAGGGGTCTCCTCAGCAAGGCCAGTAGTTGCCAGGCAGCTGTTAGATCTGGTGTCAGCATAGCTAAGTGTGTTTTTGAAAAGTATTGTTCTGCATACAGTCCAGACAGATCGTTCCATACATGAAAAAACATAGGACATACGATAAATACACAATATAAATACATTGACACAGACAGTGGGTGAAGAATATAGAGTGCAATACTACTCATTAGAGAAGATGCGTGGAGAGATCAGGTCAGTCCATAAGAGGGTCAATCAAGAGTCCAGTAACAGCGGGGAAGAGGCTGCTTTTGAACCTGTTAGTGCATGTTCTCAGACTTTTGTATCTCCTGCACGATGGAAGAGGTTGGAAGAGAGAATAACCTGGGTGGGAAGGGTCTTGGATTATGCTGCCCGCTTTCCCAAGGCAGCGGGAGGCGTAGACAGAATCAATGGATGGACCGGCCTGTGCTCATGACTCTCTGTAGTTTCTTACAATCTTGGGCCGAGCAGTTACCATACCAAGCTGTGATACAGCCAGATAGGATGCTTTCTATGGTGCATCTGTAAAAATTGGTAAAAGTCAATGTGGACATGCCGAATTTCCTTAGATTCCTTTTTTTTTTTTTTTTTTTTTTTATAAATGTTTTTATTCAGTTTTCGTATTTTATATTGAACAAATTACAAATTGTTAGGAGAGAGAAAAAAAAAACAAACAAAAACAAACACGCAAAAATTAACACACATATTTACAGGTAAGCATCTTCGTAGTAGTAACTGCGCCCCCCCCCCCCCCCCTCCCCCCCTCAACATGTTTATTTAGCTTGGTTTTGGGCCTTAGCTAGCCATCGAACCCCCGTAACGAACCTGTAGCCCCCCCCCCCCCCCCCCTCCCGCTACCTTCCCCCGACTATTCTTCCTCTTGTACATTGGCCACAAATAGGTCCCGGAACAGTCGCATGAATGGCTCCCACGTTCTGTGGAAGCCGTCGTCCGACCCTCGGATGGCAAATTTGATTTTCTCCATTTGGAGAGATTCCGAGAGGTCGGACAGCCATTCCGCAGCTCTGGGCGGTGCTGCTGACCGCCAGCCAAACAGGATTCTACGGCGGGCGATCAGGGAGGCAAAGGCAAGGGCATCCGCCCTCCTCCCCAGGAATAGATCTGGCTGTTCTGAAACCCCGAAGACCGCCACTATCGGGCATGGCTCCACCCTCACTCCCACCACTTTGGACATTACCTCGAAGAAGGCTGTCCAGTACTCCACGAGTCTGGGGCAGGACCAGAACATGTGGGCGTGGTTGGCCGGGCCTCTTTGGCACCGTTCACATCTGTCTTCCACCTCCGGGAAGAACCTACTCATACGGGTTCTTGTTAAGTGGGCTCTATGTACCACTTTTAGTTGCGTCAGGCTGAGCCTTGCGCACGTGGAGGTGGAGTTGACCCTATGCAGTGCTTCGCTCCAGAGTCCCCACCCGATCTCCATCCCCAGGTCGTCCTCCCATTTCCTCCTTGTTGCGTCCAGTACGGTGTCGTCCCTATCTACCAGTCGGTCATACATGTCACTACAGTTCCCTTTCTCTAGGATACTTGCGTCCAGTAGGTCTTCCAGTAGTGTCTGTCGTGGCGGTTGTGGGTACGTCCTTGTCTCCTTTCGTAGGAAGTTTTTGAGCTGCAGGTACCGTAGCTCGTTCCCCCCAGCTAGCTGAAATTTCTCTGTCAGTTCGTCCAGTGTTGCGATCCTGTCGTCCGTGTATAGGTCCCTGACTGTCAGTGTCCCCCCGTCCTGCCTCCACCTTTTGAAGGTGGCGTCGGTCAGTGCTGGTTTGAACCTATGGTTGTTGCAGATGGGAGCCCTGTTCGACATTTTGGTCAGGCCAAGTTGCTGCCGCAGTTGGTTCCAGGATTGGAGGGTGGCTGTCACCACTGGGCTGCTGGAGTGTTTTTTGGGTGGGAATGGGAGTGCTGCCGTGGCGAGGGCCCGGAGGGAGGTTCCCATGCAGGAGGCCTCCTCCGCACGCACCCACTCAGCTTCTGGCTCCTGGATCCATCCCCTTACTCGCTCGGCTGTTGCTGCCCAGTGGTAGAATTGTAGATTCGGGAGGGCTAACCCTCCCCTGGTTTTTGTTTTTTGTAAGACCTTCTTTGGGATCCTAGCATTTTTACCCCCCCATACGAACGCCATGATGAGTTTGTCCAGCGCTTTGAAAAAGGCCTTGGGGATGTAGATCGGAATGGATCTAAACAGGAAGAGGAACCTGGGCAGTACGTTCATTTTGATCGTCTGAACTCTCCCCGCGAGGGAGAGCGGGAGTGTGTTCCATCTTTGCAGGTCCTTTTTAACTTCCTCCGTCAGGCTGGTGAGGTTCCATTTGTGGATCCCTTTCCAGTCATGGGCTATTTGGATCCCCAGGTAGCGGAATTTATGTCGGGCTTGTATTTCCTTAGATTCCTGAGGAAGTATAGACGCTGTTAGGCTTTCTTGGTCATAGCGTCAATGTGGGTGGACCAGGACTGATTGATTGTTTGGTGTTTGCTTGATTGGATTTTTGTTCACCCAATAATCTGGTGGTTGGAACACAGATTTTACTGCCTTGAGCCTTTTCTGCCATTCAGGCAGATCTGTATCCTAACTCCATCTACCCACGTTGGTTCCAAGCTTTAACACCGTTGTTAGAACAAAATTCTATCAATCTCAGCTTTGAAATGTGGTGTACCTCAGCCACTGAGTATGGCTTTCGGAGATGACTCATAAGCCACAGGTGTAGGAAACATCCATTGCCTGAAACACTAACCTTTCACTTATTGTGCAAATGTAAAGGAGATAGTGCAAAAATGGTATCACTGGCTGGAAGTCAAGTAATATCAAACTCATTTCACACTTTATCCAATTTTATTTTCCAATAACCATTATTGGCTTTCTAAAATAGGCCCCTGCCCTCTTACATATGTAAATGATGGCTGCGCCTGTTTGAAGGCCATCCTCGCCAGCGACAGCACAAACGGTTACCAATCAGTGGAGCGGGTGCCGGGTTGCTACTCCACACCTTCTCCTGGATCGCTGACAAAGGCCAGGGCCACAAATTCACCTTTTTCAAACAGTGGGTGTGGGGAGTCAAATTTCTGAGATGTCTTGGACCTCCCATGTGGGGTGTTCGCTGCTTCTGCAATACATTTGGGAGCTTGTGAAATTCTATCAAGCATAGTAATCTTTTTTAAAATTATTTTATATACTCCATGGAACTGTTGAATGAGGATCACACAAAATATAATTTTGTTCTTTTTATTCATACTGATTATAAATTCCAGTATCATGGACATGCGAAGGTACATGTAATGCAGCAACATGTTTTGTGAAAGCTATGAAAAAAGGAATCGTTCTTTAATTACAATGACCATCTTACTATACACATTTCCAGTGGCAGTCTGATATTTAACTCAAATTGCCACTTATTGCTTGTGATGTCTGCAACTCATGCATTTTATCTATTCACCTCATTATGTCCTGCCACTGTGGGGTCAAATCCAGCTTCAATCGAAAGGCATTCATATTTTAATGTGTACGATTCTAAATATGAAGTGGATTCTTTAACATATCTTATTTTAGGGAGAATGAAAATGCGAGTGATGAAAATGCAAGTTGAAGGGACTCTGCATAATTCTTCCAGAGCAACAGCCAGCACTAAATATCCTACTGCACAACGAAGAGTATAGTGTCTGGTTTTGGTCAGCACGCTGTTGGAAGGATGTGGGGGCCTTTGAGAGGGTATAGAGGTTTACTAGAATGTTCCAAGGATGAGGGATTTTAGCCACAATAACTGAGGAAGTTGGGGTTTTCATTGGAGCAAAGGAGATTGAGATCTGATAAAAGAGTACAAGATCATGACATGTTTAGATAAAGTAGACAAAGAAAAGCTGTTCCCATAAACTGATGATATGAGGACGAGGGGACACAATTGGGCAAGAGGTGTACGAGTATTGTGAGGAAAATCTTTTTTTTTACACAGCAAGTGATAATGCCTGGGACTTGCTGTCTATTAGTGTGGTGGAAGTGTAGATGACCAATTATTTCAAAAGGAAATTGGTGGCACTTGCAGTGCCACGGGGAGAGAGCAGGGAAATGAGGTTGACTGGATTGCTCTATAGAGAGCCAGTATGGAATTGATGGACCCAATGACTCCCTTCTGTGTTGTTATGACTCTATGATTTGTACCCATCAAATAATGTGAAAAAAGGTAAATACAAGGTGATGGGTGAAGGTGGTCAATGCTACATTTGGCATGGAACATTTTAATTTATTAATTATACATTCAGGTGAACATTATTTATATTCAAAATGAAACATTTTCTTGGAAGCAGAGAGAAGCCATGTGTTCTTTACTACATCTGTCACTAATATTCACCAAAATATCATACCTCTTCTATGTATTATGTATGTCATAGCCCACACTCAGCTGGCAACCATTATTTGGTAAATTTCTAGCATTATTCATTATTAAGTGGTGAGCTAATCAAATATTAAACAGAATTGGGTCGTTATACATGTCTCTGAGGAACATGACATCCTGCAGAGCAATAACTGATCCTATTGAGCCAACAGCAATCAAGGTATGGAAAGGTGTTTTATTGTAGTTGACATTTTTGTGCATAATATTCATGCAAATGCAGTAAATAACGTTTCACATTTCAGCAACTGAATACTTGACATTTTCATGTGTTTACTGTATCAATACAGCATCAAGGATTCAGTCAGTTCTTTTCCTTGAGTAAGCCCAGGTATAAAACTACAGTAGTCTGTAACAGTGCACAGTCGAGGTATGGCAGTTTTGACTCCAGTCTCTTATGGAACAATATCACATCTTCTTTATTTCTGCCTGAGAGTTGTCAAATGAGGATGAGCAGTCTTTAGACATGGCTACCTAATGTATATATATATATACATATATACACACATATGTAATATTTATGAATATATGTATACTTTAAAGATCTCAATGGAAAGCAAATATCATCCTTTTTGTAGCTTTGTTGTTGGTGTTGATTTTATTTTAAGACAAAATGCAATGGTCCTAATTGTCATCCAGGTAATGATTTGAATTAAATTCCGTAAATCTAAGCGCCTTCCAGCTGCTGGTTATGGTTGTATTGAACAGAGGTTGTATATGTGCAGCCCAAACTTGTTGGTTCTGTGATAGCACCAGATGAATATGGTTACAGCGACATGTAACCCAGCAGCCCCCTTTCAGCATCATGTGAAATATCGACAGCTCGTGGAGTCAATGTAACAATATGAAGTGCATCTCAGTTCCCCATAAGACCTAAAGAAAACCAAATACAACACAATGAGTGAACCAGAACGGTTAAATATTTTTTCAGAAAGGGCTGCATACAAAAAAAACCCTCAAATAAATAATAAAGTGCATAGCTGGTATCCAGAACCAAATGGGCAAACAAAAATGGGAAGGATAAAATGAAATCCATAAAGCCAAGAAATGCAAATTAACAATTAATGCTGGAAACACACAATTGATCAGTTAGTACATAATAGGTGAAGATGGGCTAATCTTTTGCCTGGATCCTTTGGACAGGCCATTCACTCACCCGGGCCACTCTTGTAGGCTTTCTATTGTATGCTTACAAAAGTACTATTGGCAGAAACCTGGTCGCAAGTCTCTTGATTGAAGATGGTCCATATCACAAGCTCTTACCAAAGTGAAAGAGTAGAAATGTATTTATTTTTTAAAAACTTCTTTGAAGTCTTTACAAAAAAAAATTTCAGCGCATCCATCCCTCATCAGAAATAAAAACAGAAAATGGTGGAAAAACTTAACTCGTCCGGTTCGATTTGAAACCTTCTCGCTCCATAGATGCTGCCAGACCTGCTGAGTTTTCCCATCATTTACTGGTTTTATTTCAGATTTCCAGCATCCGCAGGATTGTGCCTTCATTCCTCACCAGTGCTCACTTCAAGGAGTTAACTTTTGTAGTGGATCGACATGCAGTCTTCAGGCGAACTTACCCGGGGAGATATGTTTTACAGCTTTGGTAACCAAAATCTTTGCCATCACATTCTTCAAGTCCCTTCCATCGATATCCGTCCCCACAGTGGGCTTGCTTACAATCTGCAGCAACACAGCAATTGTATCATTAGAAGCTTATGACACCGATCATTGAAGGGGATAAAATATTGTGATTAAGTTGTTTTTAAAAGTCCACTCTTTAATTCATAAAACATTAATATATTCACTAGAAAGTGTAATCTGCTCTATATTTCTATATTATGAAACAGAACATTAATTTACTTTCCAAATAAATTGTGCATTGCATGATTCTTTGCACTTCAGTCTTCGCTAATTACAAGCAGAGATAGAAAATAATTATTGCCGGAAACTGAGGGAATTTATTGACTAATTATGAATCTTACCTTTGTTTGCAGTTATTCGGGAACACTTAATATTATTGGACTTTAAGAATTTGGAGATATTTGCGGTGTTAATAACAGAATAGGTTGTTTCTTTTGGAAATTAGGGGTGACAGTTAATAGGACTACCTGCTTACTCCATACAAACTAGGAGATTTCATTTTATTGTCTACTGCAATCCTCTGGTATGACCATCAACATCAGATTGTGGATGAAATTTTGTTACTCAACTCAATACTCTTCAGGCTGTATTACTGCTTTGGTTGCTAGTGTCTCTCTGCCCATGGAGCTGATTAATATCAAGTCACTAGACCATATTAGCTTGGTTTGATTCAAGTGTCTGGTTTTCACACAACAGGTCCTTTACCAGAAAACACTGTTCTCTGGAAGCAAGGCTCAGGAAATAGGTGCAGAGAAGACGTCA
Source organism: Scyliorhinus canicula (assembly GCF_902713615.1). NCBI lineage: Eukaryota > Metazoa > Chordata > Chondrichthyes > Carcharhiniformes > Scyliorhinidae > Scyliorhinus > Scyliorhinus canicula. The sequence continues at coordinate 81,823,881 of NC_052150.1, forward strand.
ACACTAAGTCTCCATCCCTAGGATTTCTAGGGCTTTACTGCCAATGAATGGTGTGAAGCCTGGCTGCACCAGTAGGATGCAAAGGACAGACAGGACAATTATAAAAAGGTAAAAGTGGGTGTTCTCAGGGAGAAACCTTGGGCGGAATTCTCCGACCCCCCGCAGGGTCGGGGAATCGCCCGGGGCCTTCGTAAATCCCGCCCCCGCTGTGGCCGGAATTCTACGCCACCCGGGAATCGGCGGGGTGGGAATCGCGCCCCACCGGTCGGCGGGCCCCCCGTGGCGATTCTCCGGCCCGCGATAGGCCAAAGGCCCGCCACTGTCAGGCCTCTCCCGCCGACGTGGTTTAAACCACCTCTGTGCCGGCGGAAGCAGGCGGCGCAAGCGGGCCCTGGGGTCCTGGGGGGGGGGGGGGGGAGGGGCGATCGGGCCCTAGGGGGGGGTGCCCCCACGGTGGCCTGGCCCGCGGTCGGAACCCACCGATCGGCGGGCGGGCCTGTGCCGTGGGGGCACTATTTTTCGTCCGCCGCCGCCACGGCCTCCACCATGGTGGAGGCGGAAGAGAACCCCTCCACCGTGAATGCGCCAGTTGTGACGTCAGCGGCCGCTGATGCTCCGGCGCATGCGCAGACTCACGCAGACCGGCGAAGGCCTTTCTGCCAGCCCCAACACCAGTTGGCGTGGTGCCAAAGGCAGTTGGCACCAGTTGGCGGAGCGGGAGCCACTCCGGCGCGGGCCTAGCCCTTAAAGGTGTGGAGAATTCCCCACCTTTGGGGAGGCACGACACTGGAGTGGTTGGCGCCACTCCGCTACGCCGGACCCCCCTGCCCCGCTGGGTAAGGGAGAATACCGCCCCTTATTCCCCCAGTGTACTATTTAGATACCAAAGTGTAGAGTCATCTACACTTTGGTAGATGGTGGTGCTGTGGATTGCTCCAAACTCTCAGCTGGCCCTGACCCAGTAAAGGTCACAAGGCCAAGCTGAAAATTACAGGAAGGATTATTTGGTGGCATGGTAGTACAGTGGTTAGCACTGTTGCTTCACAGTGCCTGGGACTGGGCTTGATTCCTGGCTGGGTCACTGTCTGTGAAGAGTCTGCACTTTCTCCCTGTGTCTGAATGGGTTTCCTCCAGTTTCCTCCCACAAGTCCCGAAAGATGTGCTTGTCAGGTGAATTGGACATTCTGAATTCTCCCTCTGTGTCCCCGAACAGACGCCAGAATGTAGTGACTAGGGGATTTTCACAGTAATTTCATTGCAGTGTTAATGTAAGCCTACTTGTGATACTAATAAAGATGATTATTATTAATTTTTAGGACATCTTACTCTCCTTCTCTCCCACTGCTGAATCAAATAAGGCCCTTCTGGCTAATTTGATCCTGATCCTATGACACATTTGCAGCTAACTTTCCTGCCACTACTTCGAAAGCTGACCTGTGATTGGGGTTGGTCCTGCGTCATCAAGACTTTTCTAAGGTCACATCAATGGATTTGAGCAGGAAAACCAGGCAATCGCAGAACTAGACAGGATTAGCCCACTTCAGGTTTGTTGCTGGTGTCCAGTTCACAGAGAGGGTGGTTTCAGGAACATTAGCTCTGCTATGTTTGCCCTTCCCTGAACTATACTGAGCTCAGCTGTCCACAAATAAAGATGATTATGTGCAGGTGTACACTTCCAATGAAATGTTTTTTAAAATATATAAAGATGGCTAACATACTTATACAGCTATCAGTGACAATCCTGTTTCCATCATCACATTCTTCTTCATTTTCCTTCTGAACGATTCCGTCTCCGCAGAACCCTGCTGGAGGTGGAGAAGCCACTGCGAGCTGAATAGGGGAGATCTATATGAAAATAAAATCATACGGCAGAATTATTATTTGCTGTAACTGTCCTAATATACATTTTGCCTGGCTGTAGATTTATGGTGTGGGGATAATGTAGCCCATTTCACTTATTTTTATAAGTTCATAGGATGTTGGCATTGCTGGGAAGGCCATCATTTTTGTCCATCCCTACAACTAACAACAAGTCATTAAGATCATTATGGTAACTCTTTTTCAACCTAAACCAAAAGTTAACATGGAGCCAATGAAGGAGACATGAGGTGACCCAACTCTTGGTTCAAAAGGGATGCATTAAGCAGCAATAGATGGCAGAGAACTGAAGTGGTGGAGAGACTTGGTGAGGGAAATCCAAAACTTCATCTAGAAGGCTGAATGCATGGCTACCACTGCCGAGTCGAAGCAAATGTGGTGCACAAAAGGCTAAATATGGCAGACGGTCGAAGAGCAGAAGGACAGTACAGAATTAGGGAGAGGTGGGGCCATGGGTGGGACTTGATCTCAAGGATATGAGTTTTAAAATTGAGGAGTTAGTGGACCAAGAATTTATGTAGATAGTAAGCACAGGGGTGATGGGTGAAAGGGACTTGATGCGAGTTAGAATACAAACAGATTTTGGGTGAGCTTGTGTTTATGGCATGCTGATGGCAGGCGGTAGGAGTTTAAGAGATTCCTGCTCAACCATGTTTGATGAGGAGTGGTGCCCTTCAAGCTACAAGCCTCTGTTGACAGGCCAGCTCCCTGTTCCAGGAAAAGTATTCACTTTGGGAAGAAACTAAAGTCTGCCCTGTGCACCAATATTGTCGAAGAAAAATAAGACCAAGTTTATGGAGGGTGGACCAGGAGTCAATCAGGAGCGCATTGGAATAATTAAGTCGAGGGGTAACAAAGATATTGAAAATAGAAACTTTTCATTTGAAAACTTTCAGCACGGTAGCATTGTGGATAGCACAAATGCTTAACAGCTCCAGGGTCCCAGGTTCGATTCTGGCTTGGGTCACTGTCTGTGCGGAGTCTGCACATCCTCCCCGTGTGTGCGTGGGTTTCCTCCGGGTGCTCCGGTTTCCTCCCACAGTCCAAAGATGTGCAGGTTAGGTGGATTGGCCATGATAAATTGCCCTTAGTGTCCAAAAATTGCCCTTAGTGTTGGGTTGGGTTACGGGGATAGGGTGGAGGTGTTGACCTCGGGTCGGGTGCTCTTTCCAAGAGCCGGTGCAGACTCGATGGGCCGAATGGCCTCCTTCTGCACTGTAAATTCTATGATCTAGATCAGGAGATCCTGACAAATCTCAAATGGTTCTTTGATGCTGATGAGTAGATATCAGGTTAACTGATCTTTGCTAAAATATCCTTTAAATGAAGTAAATGTTAGAATTTAATAGCTACAATTAATTCAACAACTTAATGTCACTTTTCATGGGACATGTTTCTACCAAAAGGGAACAAAGTCCCCAAGCGAGCGTGTTTAACTGTGTGTCTCCCGTTGCTCGCAGTGCTGTGAAACACATGGCTATTCAACGCGACTCGCTTTGTACAAAGGGCCTGTACAGGAAACATAGCCCCACTCGCTGAAATACCCTAGTGTAGCGGGAGATCGGGATGAATGGCATCCCGATCTCTGAGGCCCCCAAAGTGATCCCTGACCTCGCCCCCAGCCCAAATAAATACACTATGGGAGGGTCTCCAGATATCCCCAACGAGTGGGTTGCTGGCGGGTGTCGGGAGGGTCGCGGAGCCGTTGTCCGCAGCGCTCCCGATCGCGCAAATCCCCGCGCAGCAGCCGGCTTTTCATAACGCTGGCTGCAAGCGACTGCGAACATGTTAAAAAAATAAATTTGGCCGCATTGTGCATGCGCGCCGATAATCGGTCGCGCATGCGCAATGCGGCCGCTATTTTTTTAAACGGTTGGAGCTTTTTGTTTTACAAGTTCTGTAGTGGTTTTTATTCATTTATTTTGTTCATTTAATTTTTATTTTTTTCATTTATTTTATTCATTTTTTTTACAAGTTCGGGGGGGGATTTTAATTCATTTTTTTCATTTATTTTACTCATTTTATTTTATTTTTCTTTAGACGTTCGGGGGGGGGGGGGGGGGGTTTATTTGAAAAAATTTAACAGGAAAAAAATTCAGAACTTTGGATAGATGGAGGCACTGTACTTTCCGACACCAGAAGGCTTCACCTTCATCCAACAGGTTCCATTGGAGGAGCGTGTACGAGGGCCAAAGGGACCCAAAACCATTTCCTCCATTTTGTCAGCAGCAAACAAGGTAAGAGAAAATGGTGGGTCACGCAGGATGGCCGGCGTGGGTCGCGAAGGTCGGCCAGGTTGGGTCCCGAAGGTTGGCCGGCTGGTAAAAGTGGGTCCCCGGAAAAAAAGTTTGAAGAACACTGCATTAGAGTTTGCCTTACTGCCTCACTCTACTATACAGATTTTCCAAAAGGTGATCCCTCCCACAATGGACGGGATTTACACTGCAACGTCTCGCGAGATCACGTTGGATCTTGCGACTCGTGGCAAGCCGGGTAGATCCCAGGAGCTGGCTCTCCCAGTTTTTATTGGCCATGCTGAACTGCAAGCTGCTCTTCTGGTACAGCATGGTCTTTGGATCACGCCCATTGTCTTACACAAACTCTGCTACTATTTCCTCTATGGTAAGCTTGCTTGTTTGCAGATTGACAGGCTCAGAGTGAACACATTCCAGGTTATGTTCTCAAAGACATCTTGAGACAAAATGAAGGATGAATGTAATGATTTATTTGTTATCTGAAGATTTGAACTGTGATTCCTGCCCTATCGCATCACTTAATGAAGATTGGAATGAACATTTCATATAGGGAAAATGATTTCATCCAATTGGCTTGATGCCTGAAGCCTGGAAAGTCAGTGCGTGACATGTTTCTAGATTGCCAACAATTTCTTCTGTTACTCAGAGCAAGGAAACACCTTTAATTACAGAAACATGATTTGCTCCTTTTCTTTTTCCTCTTGACAACAGGAATATGCTACAGCCTACAATTAGCACTTCCCCAGTGGACAGTGCTGATGTTCAGAGCAATACATGGTATGGAGAAGGATTTAAACTCTTATTCTTCCCTTGCCCATAGCATCTCAAATATTCCTGTAGGACAAGACTTTTCAGTGCAGCATTAAAAGAATCACAGAGGGAGGGGTTTATGAATTCATGCTCTCGCTGCAGAATTTAAGCAATAACACATTGGGGAAATATTATATTGTCCCAAATTTCACACATGGTGTGCTTGCCAAGTTGGCAGGCCCGGGGTAAAACTCTACATCTACATTCAAGTGGGATTGTGTTCTCAGCGCAATTTCACACTGGATAGCCAATATGGCCGCCCAGCGTGAGACGCATCTTCCAGTTGACCTGTCAATGCAGGTGGGGAGGGGGTGGGACAGGTGCTGGGTCCAATGGTGTCCCCCCAGAACTTTGATAACTTCAAATGAACTTCCAGTAGAAAATCAGGCAGATCCTACAACATGGGAATGAATCAGGTGTTAATAAAGTGCTTTTCAGCTTAAACTGATCCTGACTAAAACCTTCATTGACACAATGTATTTGTATACAGCAGCTCCGAAATGTGCCTTGAAAATCTCCAGGTTCTGCCCACCATCTGCCACGGGTCCAACTAAACTATGTATGTAGCAGCACTGAGGAAACTGTGGGTGGGCAGAGGGGGAAAGAGTTGGGGAGGGCCTTCTCTTTATCTAGTTACATCAGCGAAGAAAGAAAAAGTAACGAACAAGCATTACTCCAATACTTTTCATGACTTTAGCACATCTCAGAGTGCTTCAGACACATGTGTAATGACATCGAGATGTACGCCCAAAAGCATTTTGGGCAATTTTACATGCATTTGGGTTGAGCGCACCTGATCTCAGAATGTAAGGTTCATGCCATTATTTATATTCCTTTTCCAATATCAATGGGAAATACTGCAAGATCCATTAATCTCCCTATCTAAGTTCCCAATATACACTCCCAAAGCCAACTATAGGAACATAGGACTTCGCAGAATTAGGCCATTTGGCCCATCGAATCTGCTCCACCATTTGATCATGGCTGATCTCATCCTGGCCTTAACTCCATCGTCCTGCCCGTTCGCCATAACCCTTCAACCTATTACCAATTAAAAATCTGTCTAGCTCCTCCTTAAATTTAATCACTGGCCCAGTATCCATCTTGGGTAGTGAATTCCACAGATGCACAACACTTTGAGAAAGTAGCTTCTCCTCAAAACTGTTTTAAATTTTCAACCTCTTAAGTTAATGACTGATTGTGGTCTCAACTCCACTTTCCTGTATGCCCCCATAAAGCTTGACTCTCTTGTCTATCAAAAATCTGTCTCGCTCAGTCTTGAATAAATAAGTGGTCATAAAATTTCAAAATAACTTACACCCCGTTTTAAAAATATATTTTCATCTTTATCAGATTTTCTTGAGCCTGCATATTTTCCTGACTTTATATGACCTATTTTTAAATTCCTGTTTAAGGAGAAAAACATTGGACACAATTCAGCGATCGCGGTGCGCTAGGCGCGCTGGGTGAAAGCCTCACAGTGAGATCCAAATTTGCACATTTAGATTAGCCAAATACCCAGACAGCGGATTCACCTGGCAACCAGGAGTCAACAGCCACACCTGCGAGACTTGGCCAGCGTGCCGTTTAATACTGGTCTACACAAATATGGCGCCAGGCATAATGGCACCTGGGGGGGGGGGGGGGTCTCACAGAGCATTAGAGGTCCCCGGGTGGTCAGGGACAGGGCAACCTGGCATTCCCCCAGTCATCTGGGCAGTGTTATCCTGGCCATACCACTCGGGCAGCCTAGCAGTGCCACACTGGCATGGCCAGGGCCACTGCCAGGCCCGGACTCGGGCCCCTGCGGGGGGGGTGGGGGGGGTGGGGGGAGAGAGAGAGAGAGAGAGAAGGACTTATCAATTGGAGGAGGGTGGGGAGAGTTCTGAGGAGCCTTGACAATTTTAGGGGGTGACGGGGACCACAACGCTGGAGTGGCCTGAAAGGGGGGGGGGGGGGGGGGGGGGTAGGAGGAGAAGGTCAGGCTGCCACTCAAAATCCCGATCTGCAGGGAGCCGTTACTCCTGGCAAGCTCCAGGTGTGGCCTTGGCGGGGAGAAATTCCCCAAGTCCAAAAAAACGGCAAAGTGCCGTTGAATAGCGGGCTGGTTCTGGGCGCTGCAGCAACTGAAAACATCCCGTCAAACGAGCCCAAAAGCAGACTTTCAATGCTCGGATTAGATCAACTTGTACTGTATTTTGCTGTCCCAGTGGAAACATTACACAACTATTTTTTTTAAAAAATAATTTGTATTGAGAAATTTTGATTTTATACAACATTGACGCACCTTAGTAAAATACCGAAAATAACAATAATATTAACAATCATATACATTCGCCCCATCCCCATGAACAACCCAGCATTTTAACAACAACGCATATTAACACACTATAAAGTTACAGAATAAACACTACAATAATGCACCCCCCCCCCCCCCCCCCCCCCCGGGTTGCTGCTGCTATTGACCCAGTTACCTATCTCTGAGCCAGGAAGTCCAAAAAAGGCTGCCATCGTTTATAGAACCCTTGTATTGATCCTCTCAGGGCAAATTTGACCTTTTCCAATTTTATAAATCCCGCCATGTCACTGATCCAGGTCTCCACACTTGGGGGCCTTGCATCCTTCCATTGTAACAGAATCCTTCGACGGGCTACTAGGGACGCAAAGGCCAGGACACCGGCCTCTTTTGCCTCCTGCACTCCCGGCTCTACCGCAACTCCAAAAATCGCGAGTCCCCACCCTGGTTTGACCCTGGATCCAACCACCCTCGACACCGTCCCCGCCACCCCCTTCCAGAATTCTTCCAGTGCTGGCCATGCCCAGAACATATGGGCGTGGTTCGCAGGACTCCCCGAACATCTGGTGCACCTGTCCTCACCCCCGAAGAACCTACTCATCCTAGTCCCGGACATGTGGGCCCGGTGCAGCACCTTAAATTGGATGAGACTAAGCCTCGCACATGAGGAGGAAGAGTTGACTCTCTCCAAGGCATCCGCCCAAGTCCCGTCCTCTATCTGCTCCCCGAGTTCCTCCTCCCATTTAGCCTTCAGCTCCTCCACTGACGACTCCTCCACCTCCTGCATTACCTTATAGATATCAGACACCTTCCCCTCTCCTACCCACACCCCCGAAAGCACTCTGTCCATCGCCCCCTGCGAGGGCAGCAAAGGGAATCCCTCTACCTGTCGCCTAGCAAACGCCTTTACCTGCAGGTATCTGAACATGTTCCCCTGGGGAAGGCCAAATTTATCTTCCAGTTCCCCCAGGCCCGCAAACCTCCCGCCAATAAACAGGTCCCTCAATTTGCTGATGCCCGCCCTTTGCCACCCCCTGAATCCCCCATCCGTGTTCCCCGGGATGAACCGATGGTTGCCACCCAGTGGAGCCTCCATCGAGCCCCCTGTTTCCCCCCGATGCCGTCTCCATTGTTCCCAGATTCTTAGGGTCGCCGCCACCACCGGGCTCGTGGTAAACCTCTTAGGGGAGAGCGGCAACGGTGCCGTTACCATGGCACCCAGGCTCGTACCTCTACATGACGCCATCTCCATTCTTTTCCACGCCGCCCCTCCCCCCTCCATCACCCATTTACGCACCATTGACACATTGGCTGCCCAATAGTACCCCAGAAGGTTGGGCAGTGCCAGCCCACCTCCATCCCTTCCTCGCTCCAGGAACACCCTCCTCACTCTCGGAGTCCCATGTGCCCACACAAAACTCAGAATACTGCTAGTCACTCTCCTAAAGAAGGCCCTGGGGATAAATATGGGCAGGCACTGAAAAAGAAACAAGAACCTCGGAAGCACTGTCATTTTGACGGACTGCACCCTCCCCGCCAACGACAATGGCAGCATGTCCCACCTCCTGAACTCCTCCTCCATCTGATCTACCAGCCTGGTAAAGTTATGCTTGTGGAGAGTCCCCCAGTCCCTGGCCACTTGCACCCCCAGGTACCTAAAGCTCTCCCCTGCCCGCCTAAGCGGGAGCCTACCAATTCCTTCCTCCTGGTCTCCAGGGTGCACCACAAACACCTCGCTCTTGCCTAAGTTTAATTTATAACCTGAGAAGGTCCCAAACTCGGCTAGTAACTCCATCACTCCTGGCATCCCTCCCACCGGGTCCACCACATACAGTAACAGGTCGTCGGCATACAACGACACCCTATGTTCCTCTCCACCTCGCACCAAGCCTCTCCACCTCTCTGAATCTCTCAATGCCATCGCCAGCGGCTCGATTGCCAGTGCAAACAACAAGGGGGACAAGGGGCAACCCTGCCTGGTCCCTCGGTAAAGCCGGAAGTACTCCGACCTCCTCCTATTCGTAGCCACGCACGCCATCGGGGCCTCATATAACAGCCTTACCCATCTAATGAACCCTTCACCAAATCCAAACCTCCCCAACACCTCCCATAGGTACTCCCACTCCACTCTATCGAAGGCCTTCTCCGCATCCAGTGCCACCACTATCTCTGCCTCCCCCTCAATCGCCGGCATCATAATGACATTCAGCAATCTCCGCACATTCGTGTTCAGCTGCCTTCCCTTCACAAAACCTGTCTGGTCCTCATGCACAACCCCTGGCACACAGTCCTCTATCCTGGTGGCCAGGATTTTTGCCAGCACCTTAGCGTCCACGTTGAGGAGAGATATGGGCCTGTATGAACCACACTGCTGGGGGTCCTTGTCCTTCTTTAAAATTAACGAGATCAGCGCCCGTGACATCGTCGGGGGCAAAGTCCCCCCCTCCCACGCTTCATTGAGTGTTCGCACCAGCAAGGGGCCCACTAGATCCACAAACTTTTTATAAAATTCCACCGGGAACCCATCCGGCCCCGGTGCCTTCCCTGACTGCATCTGCCCGATCCCCTTAACTAGCTCCTCCAGCTCAATCGGCGCACCCAACCCCTCCACCTTCTCCTCCTGCACCTTCGGGAAAGAAAGCCCATCAAGGAACCTCTCCATTCCCCTCCTCTCCCCCGTTGGCTCCGACCGGTACAGTTCCCCGTAAAAATCCTTGAAGACCTCATCCACCTCTACCCGCTTCCGCACCACATTCCCACTCTTATCTCTCACTCCAGCAATCTCCTTAGCCGCATCCCGCTTACACAGCTGATGAGCCAGCATCCTACTCGCCTTTTCACCATGTTCGTACACTGCCCCTTGTGCCTTCCTCCACTGTGCCTCCACCTTTCTAGTGGTCAGCAAATCAAATTTAGCCTGCAGGCTGCGCCTCTCCCCCAACAGTCCCTCCTCTGGTGCCTCTGCATACCTCCGGTCCACCTCCAGCATCTTTCCCACCAGTCTATCCCTCTCACTCCTTTCGCTCCTCTCCCTGTGTGCCCGGATGGATATCAGCTCCCCACGAATTACTGCCTTCAGGGCTTCCCAGACCATCCCCACCTGAACCTCCCCCGTATCATTCACCTCAAGGTACCCCTCAATACTTGCCCGGACCCTCCTACACACCTCCTCCTCCGCCAACAACCCCACATCCAACCGCCACAACGGACGTTGGTCTCGCACCTCTCCCATCTCCAACTCTACCCAATGCAGAGCGTGGCCGGAGATTGCAATGGCCGAATACTCGGCCTCCTCCACTCTCGGAATCAGTCCCCTACTCACCACGAAGAAATCTATCCGAGAGTAGACCCTATGTACGTGGGAGAAGAAAGAGTACTCGCGTGCCCTCGGCCTTACAAACCTCCATGGATCCACCCCACCCATCTGGTCCATAAACCCTCTCAGTACCTTGGCCGCCGCTGGACCGATCCAGTGAAGGATCCAACACCGTATTAAAGTCCCCCCCTATGATCAGACCTCCCGCCTCCAGATCCGGGATCCGTCCCAACATATGCCTCATAAATCCCGCATCGTCCCAATTTGGGGCATACACACCAGCCAGTACCACCTTCTCTCCTTGTAGCCTGCCCCTAACCATCACATACCTACCCCCCTTATCCGCCACCACCTCCAATGCCTCAAACAACACATTTCTCCCCACCAGAATCGCCACTCCCCGGTTCCTCACATCCAACCCCGAGTGGAAAATCTGCCCCACCCATCCCTTCCTCAGGCGGACCTGGACCGCCACCCTCAGGTGGGTCTCCTGAAGCATTGCCACATCCGCCTTTAGCCCCTTCAGGTGAGCCAGTGCCCTCGACCGCTTCACCGGCCCATTCAACCCTCTCACATTCCCACCCCCCTCCCCCGTCGGCTAGCCATAGCCCGTTGACTGCCCACCCCAGGCCAGCACCCCCTGCTCGACCCCGTCCCCATAGCGACAACCCCTCACCTCTGTCCCCCCAGCCCCCACCAGCTCCTTCTTGACCCTACCAGCAGCAACCCGGTATTCCCCTCTCCCCCCCTCCCTTCCCCCCCAGGCTAGGAACCCTCCCAGCCGCAAACCTTCTTCCATTGTACTTCCGTGGGTCAGCTAACTTCTGCTGACCCCGGAAACTCCCGCCAATAGCCCGACCCCTCCCGAAGTGGGATCATCCCCCAATCTATCCCTCCTCCTGGCACCGCTCCAGCGCGGGGAAGAACCAGTTAAGGCCCCGCCTCCCCCGTCACCATCTCCACCCCCAGCCCCGCTGCGTGGGAAACCAGAGGAAAGCCCGCGCTTTTGCACTGCCCCACCGCACCCTTCTGACGCAGCTCCCAAATATCAGCCCCACTCCATACCCCCACTCCGGCATAGAATACAACATACCCCCCCCGACCCTCCCCTCAAGATACACAGCCCAGACAATGTCCCACAGCACAAAAACAAAAACATAGCAGAACGACCCCTCCGTAAATAACCATATCAAAATTGCAAAAGTACTAAAACAAGAAGAAAACAACAGAAGAAAAAGAGAACACAGCAACAGCAGAATCCAGCACTAATATCTTACAACCGACCTCGCAACCCCCAACCCCTAGTTCAAGTCCAGTTTCTCCGTCCGCATGAAGGCCCACGCCTCCTCCGGGGAATCGAAATAATGGTGCCGGTCCAAATAAGTTACCCACAGGCGCGCGGGCGGCAACATTCCGAACTTTATCTTTTTTCTATAAAGCACCTCTTTCGTCCGATTAAATCCGGACCGCCGCTTAGCCACCTCCGCACTCCAGTCCTGGTAGATCCGCACTACCCCATTCTCCCAATTGCTGCTCTTCACCTTCTTGGCCCAGCGCAGCACGCACTCCCGATCACTGAACTGGTGGAACCTCACCAGCACCGCACGCGGGGGTTCATCTTCCTTGGGCCTCCTGGCCAGCACCCTGTGCGCTCCCTCCAGCTCCAAGGGCAGATGGAGAGATCCGGCCCCCACTAGCGAATTCAGCATTACAGCCACATAGGCTGTCAGGTCCGATCCCTCCAGCCCCTCTGCAAGGCCCAAGATCCGCAGGTTTTTCCGCCTCATGCGGTGATCCAGCTCCTCAAAGCGTTCCTGCCACTTCTTGTGGAGTGCTTCGTGCCCCTCCACCTTACTCACGAGGACCACGGCCTCCTCCTCTCGTTCAATGGCCTGCGTCTGCAACTTCTTGATGGCAGCACCCTGGGTGGACTGAATCTCTGACAGCCTTCTGTTCGTATCCTGCAGAGAGCTCAGTACTTCATCCTTGAATTCTTTAAAGCAGCGCAGGAGATCAGTTTGTTGTTCCTGGGCCCAGAGTCTCCATTCCTCTGGAGCACTGTCGGTGGCCATCTTGGATCCCTTCCCCCGTTTTTTCTGAGGAGCTGCTGCTGTTTTTTCCCCCTTTCCACTCCGAGTTCGAGTCATGGACTGCAGGGAAAGTCGTTCAGCACACCATCCCCCACCGGGAGACATCGAAAAATTTCCGTTTTGGGCTCTCAAAAGAGCCGAAAAATCTCTTTAAAACGGGAGCTCCCAAATGTGTGGCTTACTGATCCATCACAGCCACCGGAAGTCTTACACAACTATTCTGATTGAATTTGAAGGAAATTTAGCCCAGTGACATGAAATTATAACATTCTGTCCGAAAGCCAAGCAATCACCTATTTATGCCATCAACCTGACAGTTCAGAATTAATTGTCCTCAATTTTCCTCTATTTCAAACTTATATAAAATGTTCCACAAAATAAACAATTCGGGGAGAAATTTTCTCAACAGACAACTATACAGTTTGTACAAATTTTCTTCCCTTTTCACTAACCCCCCCCCCCCGCGAAGAACAGCTCCTCAAACACAGCCATGAATATCCCTCACCTTGCCTCAAAACCCTCCGCTGAACCCCTTAAGCCATCCTTGACATTTTCCAGCCGAAGAAAATCTTATATAGTTCCCCAGCTAGGCCGCCTCTCCAACAGAATTCTTCGCCGGGCAATCAGGGAGGTGAAGGCCACAATGTGACCGTTGTCCACTCCATTAGCTCCCTCTTCTCCGATATCCTGAATTATGCCACAAAAGAGTCTGGCTTAACCTCCTCCCCCACTGTCCTTGTTAGCGCTGCAAACACTCCCGCCCAGAATCTCTCCAACTTTTCGCAGCCCCAGAACACATGCGCGTGATTCGCTGGTCCCCGCCCACACTTCTCACACTCGTCCCTCAAACCCTGGAAGAACCCACTCATTCTTGCCCGAGTCATATGTACCCTGTGTCCCACCTTGAACTGTATCAGGCCTCCTCAATGACTGTTGTGGCTCGAAACTAGATCATGGCATTGTGAGATATGAACTCCACTTTGAGACTCAGAGACTCATCTCTGCATCTTCTCATGATTTCCTGGCAATTGATCCAATTGATATATGGTTCGATAGATGAGCGGTAGTTATATAAATAGCATACCAATGCAGAAAACCTGGATGCTGCTGCATCATCTGCCATTTATATTGTTTCAATATGGGTGTAGGGGTTGTTTAGATGGGGAAAAACAATAATTTTGCGGTCAGCATTCACAGAGAATAGCCTTAAATACATGGGGCCATACCCAAAGACATGCTGGGAATCCCTTTCGGAAGTTGCCAAGTAAGGTTTGTACGGCAATTGCCCAGAAGTACAAACCTCCGCTAGGCAATTGCCCCGTACTGGGAATCATCTAAAATGGGATTTAAATTGCAAACTTTGGATGGTTCAGACTGGGCTACACCAATAGTTACCCAGAAGAGATTAGAAAGTTTAAAACCACTTCTAACTTCTGGGTGACTATCGTATGCACCCAGAACGAACCCTCACAGGATTCTTTCCCCACCCCCAACTACCTTTTCCCCCACACCCCTCGACTATGCCACTCATGGGATTCTTCCCACCACGCCGCCCGGGCAGGCCTTACTCTCAACCCCACCAGAATGGTGACTGTATTTTGGGGTTAATTTGCATAGTGGTTAGAAACCCCAATTTCTTCTTTCCAGTGATGAATGTGAGAGACTGAGCATCAATCACAAATATATGTAAGCTTCATCGTTCGTGGTTGTCGATAATACAATCTGTGAAAAGAGATTCCAACTCCCCTATACGTGGTTGAGGTTAATAATTAGGTGTTAGACTGCAGGGTTCTGTGTTTATGGGGTAATATTTTCAGAATTGTTACCTCTCCTTGTATTTACATTTTGATTGGCTTGAAGCCAAGGCCAGCCTGGCATTGATTCCCTGTAATATTTCTTCACCGAGCCATTGCAATGGAGGAGGGAAATATCTCAAAAATGAACACGGTGCAATCTGCTGCCATCCTATTCACTTCACCCGTGGTTGCAATTAAGAGGATTCACTGAATGTATTTTAGAAGAACTCACTTCTAGACTCTAAAGATATCAAAGGGTATGGGGAGAACGTGAGAGTGTGTTGCTGAGATAAATGATCAGCCATGGTTATACTGACGGCAGAGCAGGCTCAAAGGGCCAAATGGCCTGCTCCTATTCCTACTTTCCATGTTTCCATGACACAGCCTCGAGAGGGAAAATGAAGGCACAGCTATGAATATCAGAATTTTATCTATAACTATTGAAATGGCTTTATAGCACTGACAGCTTAAACCCAATGTTCCACCTTTATATTCATACAGTCCAGCAGATGTCACTCTACTATGACTAGGAAAACAGTTTGCATTTCCAGGAATACTGAAAACTGGAGACCTATCTTTTTAATAGCTGGTGTTCACATTGCATCGTTCTAGGGACTTTTCACAGTAACTTCATTGCAGTGTTTATGTAAGCCTACTTGTGACAATAAAGATTATTAAAAAATTAACACAAATATGTGAATAAAAATAAAAAGAGTGGTAGGAGAAAAATGCAGATTTGCCGTTATGCTGTTACTGTCACCCTTCATATTCCAAAATAAAAGTTGAAGGGAGGACACAACAATTAAACTCTCACTACCTGAACTGGCAGCCATCCAACGGTGTCCTTGAAGTACAATGACCTCTGATCTTTCCGGAAGGCCAGTGCATTTTCAGTGTTCAGTTTTTCGAGCTCTTCTTCGCTATCTACAACAAATATCTAAAAAAGAAAATGGAACTATTTCTCATTTCATTAAATATTGTTTTGATGTTACAATACTTTTAATGAACCCAGGATGGATATGGCGTGATTACTTGAAGCAAAAAAGAATGTACGAACTACATGACCTTTCTGATTGCAGTAATTTAATGAGCAGGTCCCAATCATATACATTGGATATGTAACTGTAGACCAGATCTTCCGAGGGCTGGCAATCACATTTGGATTGCCACTTCACTCCTATTTTTTTGCACCAAGGTGGAGCGCCACATTTCTGGCCCTGACATCTGAACTGGGCCTCTTCAGAAATGCGACACTCTCACCCTTCACTGTTCTCGGAGTCCTTCCTCGTCTTGCAGGACCGTCTGCACTAGCGGCTGTATTTTGGTAAGTCACTATTCACCAACACACTGAGAAGCTTTGGGACACTGTGTTCGTGAATGAGTTGAAGTGACACAAGTGGGGTGGTTAGGATAGCAGAATGGGCATGGTAGTCAAGTCAGGTTGGGGAGTAGGAGGGTAAGGGGGAAGTCAAAGGGTCGGGCGGTGGGAGTTGATGAGGGGCTGAGTGAGCTGGAAGGTCAAAGGGAAGGAGTCAAAGTGTCAGGAATGGAGTCGGGGGTTCTGTGGTGAGTTGGAAGGTCAAAGGGGGGAGTCGGGGGCGAAAGAGAGGGAGGCAGAGGGTTGGAAGTTCAGTTGGGAGCTCGGAGGGAGTCAGTAGGCCAAGGAGGGAAGTCAGGGGTCAAGGAGGAGAATCAGGGGTCAAGGAGAGGGAGTCAGAGGTTCGGAGATAGAGTCGGGAATCAGAGGGCCAAGGATGGAATTGGGAGTCAGAGGACTGGGGGTGGAGTCAGGGAGTCAGAGGGTCATGAGGGATAGGGGTGGGCTGGGGGGAGGGGAGTTAAAATAGCAATCTACACAGACAAATGTAATATTTATTTTTAAAGACTTTCTGGACCTAAAATAAATAACACAAGGTGATTTTCCAACTTTGTTTCCTGTTACGTGTTTCACTTAGAGGAACATCTTAACGTCACCCCTGCATCCATATCCAATCACATCATGGTACTCATAACTGTACAAACATATGTACATACACACACACATCTACAAAATTAGCCACGTTAAATGCAGAATTAGAACTAAATTGGATAGTGAGTCAATAAGCCAAATATTTTTGGAATATAAATTTTGGTTTCCACCTAAAATGCGTACTTACTGCTGGTACTTGTGGAGAGTTGATCAATGGTGGGAGCTCACCGTATGATGGATTGCTTACGGTCTGAGGGAGATTACAGTAACATCTTCCTACTGGCCCTGGGAGTCCTCTTTCACCCTTTGGTCCAACTATTAGGCGATCTTTATATGAAAACGAGTGAGTTAGTACTTAATAATTACCAGTCAGGAACAATGTGCCTCTACTTTTATTGCACTGCATGGTAGAGTAATTTCAGTGCACATTCCATACGTCTTATACACGTTAATGCATTACTATTGAAAAACCATGCAGTAAAATAAACCTCCTTCAAGTAATCTTTGCTAGCCATGTGGGAAAGATATTGCAGGAGGTAGGGGGAGAGGAGCTAGCATAGTACATCAGACAGCATTCAAAGGAGTACGTTCTGAGTGATTTTGCATTTGCAAGTCATATAATAAAAGCTCATGTGATAAAAACAAAATACTGCAGATGCTGGAGATCTGAAATAAAACAAAGTTCAGGGAAAACTCAGCAGGTTTGGCTGTATCTGTGGGATGAGAAACAGAGTTAACATTTCGAGTCCAATCTGTCTGCTCTTCAGAACCAAAGTTCTTCAGTTCTGAATCCAAAGCATTAACTCTTATTCTCAATCCATGGATGCCACCAGACCTGCTGAGTTTTTCCAGCACTTCTGTTTTTATTTATTGCGGTACATTGCTGTTCATGCCAGGTGAACACTGGACCGATGTCCATTTGTACAGTACCAGATAAACAATTACCTTCTATCAGGAGTGGACTGCAAACCAGGCACGTGAGGCAAGATTGGACTGCAGGTGGATGTTGGGGAGGGGAGTATGAGGGCAGACAAAAGCTTGGTCAGCGAATTTAAAGGAGCGCCATAGAGGAGGAAAGTGAGGAAAGGAATTGAAGAGGTTTAGGGAGGGCAATCCAGAGCTAGAGATTAGACACAGTCATTAGTTGTGCAGCAATTAAAACAGAGGCCTGAATTGGATGAGAGAGTTGCCCAGCTAGTCCCAAATCCTGCCCACTCAGAAATGCACTGTGATTAATTTCAGGAAACCGACACAACGTCTGGTGCCAGTATTTCCTGGGTCTGTCTGCCATCTGATCCCACACCTGACTAGGTCCAAAATTCCTACTGCTTGTGTCCTCTTCATACCTTACTCTCCCATCTAGCTTTGTATCATCAGCAAACATGGATGCATTACACTCAACCTCTTCATTTAAGTCATTAGTATAGATTGTAAACATGGGACCCCTGTACAGATACTTGTGGCACCTCACCAGTTACACTGTATCAACTTGAAAATGATCTGTGTCTTCCTTTTCTCAGCTCTCTGTCCTGAATCAATCCGTTAACCGTGATAATATATATATATCCCCAGTCCCATGAGCTCTTATCTGGAAAATCCCTTTGTGCATTATTTTATTGGATCTTGAAAAATCCCTTTCAAGATCCAAATATACTGGGGTGGATTCTCCATTGCCTGAGGCTAGTATCGGGGTTCCTGATCAGGCGGAGAATGGAACATAGAGGGAAAAACAGGGTTAGCATCCATTGCAATGAGGATGGAAAAAGAGAAGAGGAAGCACTCAGCTGCTTTTGCTGTGGTGAGGAACTGTTAATCATAGAGTGTTTATAAACATTGTGGTTAGCATCTAAGCAGGGCACTTCAGATTCATTCATGCATGAAGGGAAACATAGATGGCCAATCCCCCAAGCAGCTGTCTCTGGGGTAATAAAACTGTCACTCACTGGCTAATGCACTTAATGGCTTGTAAAATTGATTGGGAGATTTGAATTTCAAAGGCTGTCAAGGGATTTGAAGCCCATTACAGTGTATTGGATTCCCAGGAAGCCTTTGGCATGTGCAACAGCTGCTGCTTTAAACACTTTTGTCTGAGACAGCAAATGTTAGGGAAGGATAAGTGAAAATGCAGTGACTTTTCACTTTACTGCCTGGACTGCCCTTCAGCTTTCAGGCAGGGATGACTGATGGGAGTCTCTGGGGGTGGGGGGGAATGGTCTCTGATGGAGGTTCTGATGGGCAGTCTGATGGGAGATGCTGGTCGGGTCACTCTCATGCGTGCCTGCTTTGGCATGGTGGGGGGGGGGGGGGGGGGATGGCCCAATATTGCTGTGGTGTGTGGCTGTCCCCATTTGTCAGCAGGGGAGTGGGATTTGCATTGTTGGGGGCGGGGGGGGGGACCTCGATATCGGGTTGCCCACTCAAAATGACGGCCTGGTAATGGGTTATCGAGCCCTCCCCATGCATATATTGGCATGGTGAAGGAAGAGACCCGCACCTGGGCGTCGCACCTTGCACCAGCGGAGAAGAGTTGCGCTTCTCCACTGGTGGACACACTTAGTCTCCTTAACGGAGAATCCAAGTCACTATATTCACTGGCTCCCCTTTATCTATCCTGCTGGTTACATCCTTAAAAACACAATTTTCCTTTCATAAAACCATGTTGGCTCTGAATAATGGTATTAGGATTTTTGAAATGCCCTGCCACTGCTTCCTTAACATTGGATTCCAGTGATGGATGTCAGGTTAGCTGGCTCCCTGTATTTTCTCTTCCTCTTTTCTTGAATAGTAGTGTTACATTTGCTACCTACCAAGCCACAGGGACCATTCTAGAATATGGAGAATTTTGCAAGATCAAATTAATGCATCTAATGGCTCTGTAATAATCTCTTTAAGAACCTGAGGATGTAGATCATCAGATGCAGGAAACCTGGCCGCTTCAGTTCCATTAATCTCAACAGTACTTTTTCTTTATTAATGTTAATTACTGTAAGTTTCTCACTATCATTAGATCTTGGCTTCCCATTATTTTTCAAATATTTTTTGTGTCTTCAGACAGAGAGAGAAAGGGTCAGATTTTCACAGCGTGAGGGAGAGACTCCATGAGCATTTAAAATGCTGGACAGGGTCCAATTGTATAATTTTCATTCCCATTCCCGGTGCCCCCTTTTTCGCTGGTGCAAGAGATTCCCAACTTGGCTGGCTCCATTGCAGGAGTAGGCATCTCCTAACCCTCCGCAATTTTTGTAGTGTTGGGCTAGATTCTCAGGGAATTGTGGTTTGCAGCCCCTCGGAGGAGTCATGAACCATAGTCTAGGTATAGAAATGTTATGAAAGATAGATTTACTAGGTCTTACCAAATTTCTCCTCATACCATTCCATGCTCCCACCAACATCCAATGGCCCCTCATATCCTCAATTCGAACTCATGACTCCTACCTACCCCCAATGGCCCCTCACACCCTCCATGCCAACATATGCGCCCATCCATTTCCAATAACCCCTCTTTCCTCATGCCAATTATTTCCTAGCACCCACCTCCAGTACCCTCTCATACCCTCTATATTATCATTAATGTTTTCTATTGGCCACAGAGGGATCACTTTACCCATGGACTTTTTATTTCTCAATGAAATGTATATTTGTTGAGAACTATGAAATATTTATTTAAATGTTCACTTTTACTTCCATGCCTTCTCTGAGCTCATCTTGTCCATGAAACATTCTTCCTGCTCCCTCAACCCTAGTAGCACAAAATTGCTGACAACCCACCTTCTCCTCCTGGACCCCATGTTAGCTGATATCATTAAGCTCTCTCTCGATAGATACTGTGCTTTTCTCCTTTAAGTCATCAGCCCTCTCCTAAAAAAAAATCCCTTTACCTTGACCATCTTTGCAAACAATTGCCCCACCTTCAACCACTCTACACCAAAGTCCTGGAACATACTGTGATCTCCCATATCCATTATCCCCAGACTCCTGGGCCGGGATTCTCCGAGCCCGCGCCAGGTCGGAGAATCGCCGGACAGGCTGGAAATACCCGCCGTGCTGCTCCCACGCGATTCTCCGGCGACCGGAGAATCGGCGCCAATCACGCTCGCGCAGTTGACGCAGCCACCACGGCGATTCTCCGCAGTCGACTGGCCGAGTTCCCGCCGAGTTCCGCTGGCATGGTTCCAACCTGGTACCACCCGGTGGGAGCTTGGACCCGCGGCTGCAGTGGCCGTCCTGGTGGGGGAGGGGGGGGATCAGACTCCGGGGAGATCCTGCATGACGGCCAGGCCTGCGATCTGGGGCTACCAATCGGCAGGCGCGCGCGATCTGGACACCGATCTCCTTCGGCCACCATGTGCATGTGCAGTCATGGAAAGGGCCATCACACTCTATCGCGGACCCATGCCGGCAGTACTGGGCCGCGTATCGGCGCCTGAGCAGGGGCCACCTATTCGGTACTGTGCTGCGGTGTTTATGCCAGCGTCAACACTTGGCCGGGATTTTGGAGAAACCCAGCCCATATTTAAATCCCTCCAATCATGTTTCAATCCCTGCCCCCTCTGCTGAAATGGCTCTTATTAGCGTCACAAATGACACCCTATTGACTGTGACAAAGGTAAGCTAGTCTTTTCCACTTGGCTGCAGCTTTTGGCGCCATTGACCACAACACCCGCCTACAATGCCTCTTCACTTTCAGTCAGCTTGGCAAGACGTCTCTCACCTAGTTCTATCTAGTCATGACAAGAGTATCCTTACAACGACTTCTCTTTCCACTAATGCACCACTGCCTATGGCACCCTCAAAGGATCTATTCTTGGCCCCCTCCCATCTTTTAACAACAAGTTGAATCTCAAAGACATCATTTGAAAACAGAACATTAGTTTTCAAAGTGCATTGACGACACCCAGCTCTGCCGTCAACAGGGCCTCTCTGAACTCCTCCACTGTTGGGACATTATCAGAGTGCTTATCCAACACCCGGGACTGAATGAGCAGAACATTCTTAGAATTAAATATTGGGAATAGGGCTGCACAGTGGCACAGTGGTTATCACTTCTACCTCACAGCGCCGAGGACCCAGATTCGGTTCCGGCCCCAGGTCACTGTTTGCACATTCTCCTTGTGTCTGCGTGGGCCTCACCCCCACAACCCAAAGATGTGCAGGGTAGGTGGATTGGCCACGTGAAATTGCTCCTTAATTGGAAAGATTTTTTAAAAAGAATTAAATATTGGGACGTCTGAAGCCATTGTTTTCGGTGCCTGTTCCAAGCTCCATTCCCCTGCTACTGACTCCACCCCTTTCCTTGGCAACATTCTGAGATTAAATCAGGCTGTTCACAACACTGTTGCCATGTTTGATCCTGAGACATGCTTCCAAGCACATATTTACACTATCACTCAGACCTCCTATTTCAATCTCTGTAGCATCACCGTTGAATCAGTTCATCTGTTGCAGAAATCTTTACTTGTTCCACGATTGCCACTTGGCTCGACTATTCCAATGCACTTCTTTTTTTTCAGAAAATATTTTATTGAGGCATTTATTATTTTAACATTTTAAACAAAGTGATCCAACACACACAAAAAAATACAATGCACGTCTAGCTGGTCTCCCACATTCACCCCTCTGGAAGCTTGACATGGCTCAAAACTCTGCTGCCCATATTTTAACTTGCACCAAGTCCCATTCACTAATCGCTCCTAATACATGAACCCCTACAATTGTGGAAAGTCATAAAGCAGCACCTCGCTTCCCCTCTGTCTGAATTCTCACTCTTATTGAGGAAATGGTATAGCAAGCCACTCAATCCAAGGGCAATTAATGATGGGAAACAATTGCTGGCCTTGCCAGCGATGCCCACATTTCATGAAAGAATACCTTTAAATTTAAAATGTTCTCATTAAATTCCATTTATGACCGCTCTGTGTGGTCATACTTTATTTTATTCTGCTTCTTTAATGTTAACATTTATTTTAAATGTGTTAATATCTCCACTAAAATAGTATATAGAAAGTCACACAGACAACATTAATGGACCAATTTATGCCGTCAGATATAACCTAGCATTGCAGTGAGGAAAACAGCGCATTTGGGACCGGAGTGAACAGGGAAAGCAACTGTGTATCTTCGTAATTAAACAAGCTGTAATGGATCATGTAAGGACTGAGAATTAAATATAAATTAGAAGGGGGGAATTTAATGTCAAATCAAGTACAGAAAAGAAATAGGGGTAAAACACAGGATCAAGAAAGAAAGAGGCAAAATGGATGCAGAAAGTAAAAGTAAAAAATAAATTCAATTTGAAATGTTTGAAATCTCCAAAATCAGTTCCTACAGGAAATCATTAATTTTCAGTGCCAAAGAGGTTGTCTGGCAGTACTTAAAACCTATGCCATTGTTAAATGGCTACTTAGGCTGAAATGGACAACATTTAACTTTTTCTGGTGAGTTTGGTTCATATCACATGCACAAATTCAGCAATTTACAACATTCAATGCTTTCAGTAGTGAGGCAAGCTAGAAGATTTCATTTCTGTGAAGCTAACAGTGGACCAGCACAACCCGGACAGCAAGTTTTAGATACTTCAGTTTAGCCGTGAATCTGTCCAATTGTCTGAGGTTACTGTATGATTTGTGCTTAAATAACAGTGAGCACGATTAAGCTCACTGTTATTTTGAGAGAAAAATCTGGGCCAATATCTTCTCATACCTTAAAACAATTGTACTTCTCCCCATCCATCAATGTACAGAGTTTCTCACCTGATGTTGATATCCCAGGTGGACCAGGACGACCAGATGGTCCTGGTGGACCTGAAGGTCCCATAATTCCAGCTGGACCAATTTCTCCTTTTCGTCCCTTATAGATAAAGAAAAGTATGTTATGTGACACAATGGACTGCTTTTGGAAATTAAAAGTATCTGATGAAGTAAATAGATTTCATGCTTCTATCAGAAAACATCTTGAAATGAAAGTCAATGTAACATTTCTTTTAAACTAAAAAAATCAATGGGTGTTGTTTTATTTTCTCTTTATTCATGATCATCATTTTATGGACATAACATCGGGCAGATATTACAGGGGCGCTTTCAGAAAATTCCACATTTGGCATGGGGATTTATTGGGTGCCAATGTGAGATTATAACCCGATAGCTCCAATTCTCCAAATGTGCTTGTAACAGGTAGAAAAGATCCCGAAGCTGCCCTGCAGCCTTTTGAGGTCCAAATAGAGCTACGACCGGTTTCAACTAGATTGGTGAGTCATTACAAACATAAGCATACAAAAGATAATAAGGAATGTTCAGTGTTCTTACAGATCATTAAGCAATGATAGGGCATGCTTTCCGCTATTAGGATTTGTGAATGGCACAGAAGCAGCTGCCTGACCCTTCAACTGTGTTTCAATGCCTCGTCATTTCATGAGAGATGAAATGTCTTTGATTTGCAAATGATTCTAGCAAAGGCATTTCAGCCCAATGCCTGTTTATCATGGTTAGCCCCACATATAGGTAGCTGGACTTTTATATTCTCTGCAACTTATGAGTTGGCCAAATATCACTTAAAACTCTCTCACAAATTGATTCATTGGTTACATCTACAAATAAAAAATTCACAACAAACAAGGGAGAATCAATCAATGAACAAACATTTGGCACAGGACTAAAACAATTGAACAACATACTCACTAGAACATGTAACTCCATCATACTGTGTTAACTCAACATTATTGCATGTATACAGCTCTTCTTTTTCCCTGTCTGGTTGGTGCTGTCTAACTACAAAGCTGAAGAAAGGAATCTTTTAATTAAGAGCTTTGATCTGACTGAGGGCACTTCAGACCAATCCGCATCCAACAACCTGCTCTGAAAACTCTGCTCACATTTTGACAAGTGTGACAAATTCCCTCACAGACAATACAGAACATTTGAAAATAATCAACAACATTTTAACTAAACCAACCCATAATATTCTTTTTTTTAAAATTCAATTCTCCTTATCTCTCAACATTAACAGATCCTTAAAAAAATTCCAGGATCCAAATTTGCACTTCACCAAAAATATTCAGTTCTTCCTTGGCTTTATCTTATCCATATGTCAGGTTTCTTAGAAATTTGTCTATTATTTTTGGAGATACATTGTTAACAGACTAACTGGGCAAATAGATTACTTCCACCCTCGAGGTAATAATTCAATTTCATTCACTTTTAGAAAACAAAATCTAAATCCAGAGCGTTGCTGTTAAGGAAGCTGGTGGTCCTTTGCGTGCGGTACAGCTTAGCCTTTGCCCATTTCTGGCATTGCCTACATGGTGCCCATGAAAGGGCACTCACACGCACATCTATTGCATGCACCTGGAGCTTTGGAACTGGTATTGGCATGACATCAAAAAGCCAGAGTGACTGATTTGACACTCTAATTACAACTTGTATTGCACAGGACCATTATTTTTTACTGCCACTCACCAAAGAACACCTTTCGACTGTAAGGGGGGGCCCAGCACTAATATTATTTAAAGGCTAGACTCTCAACCTGCAGGTAAGGCAATTTAGAATAATGTCTGCTGTTTCAAATTTTCCGGAAGTACCGTAGGCTGTTTTGAAAGTGTTGTTGGACTTGGCAGTGAGTGTTGCTGCATCCTCACAGGGAGAGCAAATGATTCGGTGACCTTCTACATATATGTCAATGGCAGAGGGAGTGAATATTGAGGATTGTATATGGGGTTCCGGTCAAACAGGCTGCTTTGCCTTGGATGGTGTCGAGCTCCTTGAGTGTTGTTGAAGTTGCACACATTCAGGCAGATGGAGAGTATTCCATCACAGTGCCCCCTAGATGGTAGACAGGTTTTGGGTGTTAGGAGGTGAGTTACTCACTGTAGGATTCCCAGCCTTTGATCTGCTCTTGTATGTGGCTGATCCATCAATGTATGGTCATTGGTAACCCCCGGGATGCTGATAGCGGAGTGTTCAGCGATAGTAAAGCCATTTAATTTTATGGGAAGATGGTTAGATTCTCTTTTGTTGGAGACAGTTATTGCCTGGTGTGTGTGTGTGTGGCATGAATGTAACTTGCTATTTATCAGTCCAAGTCTGAATTTTGTCCGGGTCTTGCTGCATATGGACATGGACTGCTTCAGTCTCTGAAGAGTCTTGAATGGTGCAGAACATTGTGCAATCATCAGCGAACGTCTCTATTTCTGACATTATCATGGAAGGGAGGTCATTAATGAAGAGGCTAAAGGTGATTGGGCCCAGGGCACTCCCCTGAAGAACTCCTGCAGCAATATCCTGGGGCTAAGATGATTGACCACCAACAATCACAGCCATCTCCCTTCCCACTGACTTCAATTTTGATGCCACACTCGGCCAAATACAAATACCTGTAGTATCTAGATGTTAGGTTTGAGTTCTGAGTGTGAGTGAGTTTTGTGGGTGTCATGGGAGTGTTCCTTTACGAAATGTTTGCATTATCACATGACTTCAGTGATGTCATTGTGTGGGTGGAGCTGGGCTGCGGCTCTGGGATTTACTTTCATTTTGAGCTGGGAACTGGCTGTGGCTCTGAATTTTACTTTCGGTTTACACAGTTGGAAGGTGATTCAGACAAAGAAGGCTTCTCTTCTCTCTCTCTATCTGCACGTTAAAAGGTGTCCAGATCATGTGATAATTTAAAAGTGATAACTGTTTTCTGTGAAGAATTCAAACCTACTGTTTTGATGAAAGGGTTGTTCTGGTTTTATTGGATGTTGTTATTAAGTTGAAACAGCAGAAAGGGAAGCTATCAAGGGTTCTATATACACCGGAGCTATGTGAGCTATTTCTGATTGCAGTTGATCAAAATGCTTACTGTGTGTGTTTATAAAAATGTTAACTGAATTCATAGAATAAACTGTTTTTGATTAAAAGTGCTTAAGGCTTCTGTAGAATAACACCTGAAAGGTAGGCCCTTGTGCTCCTCATAACCAAAATCTATAAACTGTTGTGGGTCAGGTGAACTCCATGATATACTTTGGTGTTCTCTAAAAGCTGGCTCATAACATGAGTGAGTGACAGTAATGTGTTACATTGAACAGTGTGTGAGGTTATTATCATGGCAGGTAGGAGATATCATGTGAAGATGCATTCACTGACTTTGACCACCCAGTTTGACTTTTTGTGGCACCGTTCTTAGGTCCTTGGGGTCAAACTCCCAACATTGAATGTTCTTCAGTTCATCTCCTGCACTAAAACATCCAGCATCGTGAACCGAGGAACCTTCTTTGTTCATGGCTACTTCAATTGTGCAGCTCATTCACGCAGCCAATATCAGTATAGGCAGCTGGCAGTAGTTGCCTTCCTTATATGCAAGTCCACTTTAAAAGGGGCATACGCCCTTTAAGGAGGTGGGCTGTATGACATGCTGTCTGCACACTCTATTCGGCCCCCTGCAGAGCTTGCTTGCTCAAGACACTTGATGTTCAGGCCCCTTTTGGACCAATGTTACAATTGGGTAAAATAAGCGGCATAACCAAACATCCATGCTGCCTACCTCCACAGCAAATGGGTGCAGGCTAGTTGCCTACAAAACAGCACACGCCAATTATTGTTCACTCAAGTTCATCAAATGTGTAATGAAGTAGCTGACTCCAGAGGTATCGCCGGCAGGTCAAAAGAACTGTAAGATTGGAAAGTAGTGAATATAACTCCTCTATTCAAGGATGAAGGGAGACTGAAAGTAGGAAACTACAGAAAAGTTAGCCTGACATCTTTCAGATGGAAATTGCTAGATCTATTATTAAGGAGGACATAGCTGCATCACCATGCCAAGGTAGCAGTTGTGGCAAATGTATTGTCCGGTATATTACCTGCTGTGAACTATGTGTTTGCTATGCCCTCAAATGTTATCCTCCCCATCTCCTGTTCCATTCATATCCAACTGGTGCTACATGCCATTGCTCTGGGACAGTCAGCCTGTTTGTATTATTCAGATTTTGCGCTGATGTGGTAATACTTTTAAACTTTATTAAATTCACTAATATCAGGTCTGATCTGAAGTTAAACACTCCCTTTCCCAATTTGATGCAGAATACAGCACGTATCATCGATCTCAACAATAAAGGACCAGAAATTTCATTCACTCGTCATATGATCCTTGCTAATCATCCTTTCTGGATGGGATAAGAATTCTCAGTCAGTGGTAAGTAGAGAGGAATATTCCTTTAATATTTTCCACTGGTGTACTACCACTTTTTACTTTATTGCTAAAATTAGTAATGCAAGAAAAGTCTTCTCCATCTATAACCTATTTTCTAAACGTGATAAAGTGATGGTGTCTTCAAAAAGCCTCCATTTGTGTACGATTGATTAAAGACATTAAAAAAAATCTTACTTAATACCCCTTCAAAATATATATTACCCAATATTTAAAACATTCTTTTCTCCCGCTGTCTCTCCCCCCCCCCCCCCCCCCCCCCCCCCACCCAGTTATGCCTGGAAAAAAAAAACAGGAAATATAATACAGTACTGAGGAAAGATTTCAGGGCATGACATCACAAACCTTTTCAGGGTTCAACTGTCGCTCCAGACAGTTGGAAAATAAATTATAGCAACAGGTTATTTATGTCTACAGATATGCCAAATCTGCTTGTGTTATAAATAAGCTGTGGAAATTGAAATTCAGTAACCTTTTTTGAACAGGAATTATAAAATTAAACTGGAGTTAGAATTGAAGAGGACACGCGGGAATACAAAGTCTAGAAGATATCACTGCTGGACGGTTAATAGTTTGTGGTTTAAAATAGAAATGGCAAGATTTTTTTCTCTCCTGAATTAGTGAAAGCTTTTCAGGGGGCATCCAATCACATTGCTCGTATATTAAGAAGTCAACTAAAATACGAAGACTCTTTCAGGAAATAGATTGGACTTCGGCATGACTACCACATGGCGCCCCCCCCCCCCCCCCCCCCCCCCCTTACAATATCGACAAAATTATTTTCCAAGGGTTTTTTTAAGCTCATGGAACCAAACCAAAATGATATTGACAAAACGCGAGGCTCCTAAACCTGATATTCCAACAGGCAATACGTCCAGAAAAAAATACTTGCTCAATAAGATCCAGGGACTGGTGTTAACTCTTCAAGAGGGTATATTTTGAATGAGTTAAAATCTCACCCCTGGATTTTAATCAGTTTGCAACCACAATTCAGAATATCAGTCGATGTACTATTATTCACAAAATCTATACTGCCTGTAAATTCAGATATATCACAATAGTATTTCCAACAGCGACAAAAATTAAATTTGGAATCAAAGGAAAGAATGTGTGCAATTCCAAACATTGACAATATAAAAAAGGCAAAATGGGGTAATTTACTTCCACACAATATTAATTGCACTAGAAACAGTAAAATACTGTAAAATCAGTCTAAAGGTAAATAGAATATAGAACAGCAGTACAGCATAACCTTGTCAGTGCCAGCTTTTCGTTAACGCAGTCCAAAATTATTGTCGCCGCCATGTTCTCTTCTCTCCCGATCCTAAAGCTTCCTCTGTTTCAAATGCTTACCCCAGCCTCTTTCTTCACTCTCTTGGGAATCATTTAAAATTGGTTATCCCTTGTCACTGACTCACTTACAAGATCCTTGACAGTTCAGAAAACCTTGAAGAAATTTCCTCTTTGCTGTCTCTGCCATGGTGTAAATAATCTCAGTGTCTCAAGTCTCTTTCATTACTATAGGCTTTCGTTCTTATTATTGAGGTGATTTTTCACCTTCCGCAATGCTCAGCCTCTCATGGGATGCCAGCAATGGCACAGCCTTACTGCGATTGAACAAAATTATTGTTATTCCTACACTGCCTGCCCTTATTACGAAACCCAAAGTGCCTTTTTTACGACTTTGCTTATGAGCATCCATAGTTAAAAAATTTATTTCTGACAGAGTAGTTCATCAAAGTCTAGCCACACTCTACGGTTACATTTAGCACCACATATTTTACTGAAAGTCAAACTATTCCTCTCCGAGATCTGAGCGAATAATTTTAACTGGGGTTTGACATGGAATAATTAGCACGGAGATTTAAGTTAGAGAAGATTGAAGATTTGAGGGATGACTCACCTGTGATCTCAACTGATTCCTCATTGAGAATTGGCAGGCAATTCTTCATTGAGATATTATTCTATGGTGACTATTATACAAAAGTGATTATTTACTTTGGTATTTACTTACGCCTGGTATCTCGTTCTGCACTGCTACTGCTTGATCTTTCCTTTCTGCTGTGGGTTGTCCTTTCAATAGCTCTTGACCATTTCCTGTGAACCTGTTCACTATCCGATGTACTATCTGAACTGGCACTGCGTTTCTGTGCCCTCCGTTTTTAAACATTGTGTTCCCAATCCATTGTCTTGACACCCGCCCTGTATGCTGCACATTCAACCAGTGTTTATACTTTCCAGTGGCCTTCCCTGCTCCACTAATAACAGTTGCTTCCTTCCATTGACTAGACCCTTCAGGCAAACATGTCACATTTGTACCAACTTTTGTCAGTTGTCCTTTCGGAAAAATGGCCTGTTCTAATTCATCAGAAGTATTGTGTTCCTCCACAGAAACCCTGTCTATATCAGTTAACTGGTCCTCATAGCTCTGTAACACGTGCGTACTAAATGACCCTGGTTCCTCATCATCTCTGTCTGCTCTGTCTAAATTTGAAAATTTGTAATCTCTACCCATTATCCTTGATGAATGTACCCTAACAGTCTGATTGCCATTTTGCATAATAATTGTTTTGCCACCTATGCCTATGATCTTCCCTGGGCCATTCCATTCATTAAAATTGTCTCTCTATAGTGTACTATGTCTCCTTGCTGAAAAACAGTATTTGATGACCGTACATTATGCCTTAAAGCTCTGCGAATTCTTTCAGAGACTTCTGCTTCCAAAAAAGCTTTTCTACGACTTTGTAAGGCATTTAAATGCTCAGTAAAGGCAGAGCTAATTGTAGTCCCTTCCCAAACTGGAGGCTGGTCATCCAAAATGGACAGAATTTTAGGATATCTACCAAACACTAATTGACAGGGACTATAGCCCCCAACCATCTGCAACGAATTCTTTGCATGTACCGCCCATGCTAATTTGCATAACTTGCAATTTGGTCTACCTGCCAATATTTTCCGGAGCACGTCATCTATTACTGCATGGTTTCTTTCACACACAGCATTACTAAATGGGCTTTCCGCAGCCGTATTCAGAACTGTGATATTCACCTTTTCACACATATCCCTAAACTTATCATGAGCAAATTCTCCCCCATTGTCCATAAGGAATTTTGCCGGTGGCCCCATTCCTTTCCCTATCCAGTTTTCCACAATCTGATCTAGGATTACTCTCTTTTCTTGACTTCGTACAATGGTTGATTGACTAAATCTGGTTGCTATATCTACAAAATGCAAAATAAATATATTGTTCGCTTTATCCCGATCTTCAGGTCCAGGGATTGTCATTAAAATCCCTGGCCAAAGGTAGTGTTACTATTGGTCGTGATGGTGTCTTTCTGTACTTCCTACAAACCCCATAGTGATCACTAACCTGTTCTATCAGCTTAGTATAGTCTTCATCCCTTACCCCTGCTTCCTTTAATAAATTTCTCAGCCTCCGAGGAGACGGATGCACAAATTGCCTATGCAATTTTAATACAACACTCTTTTTATCAGCTAACGTCCCATTTCCAGCTGCCAATAACATATCCTAAACAACTGCAACTGAAATATTATTTGTCAGTACTGGAATACAATAGTGTCCCAACTGTGTAAATTGTAAGTCCACCATCTTTCCAAAACCTGTTGCCTTATCCTGTCCCATATCCAGTTTCATGTGTGCTTTCTTCATCGACGGTCTGCTCAGAAATAAAGTTATCTCACTTGATACAACATCCGTGCTAATGAAAGGATGAATTCCGGCACTATTGCAAGGGATCACCACTCTTTTCAGCGACTTCAGAGTATTATCATCCACAAACCTGAAACTTGTGGAGCTTTCAAATTCCTTAACCTTGTTACGATTTTCAGCTTTCAAAGTGTCCTGGAAACATTTATAACCAGTCAATTTCACACACAGATGTGTAGCCACTGTCCAATACAGCACAATTGAAGGATTCTGCAACCAACACCCTCATTACCGGAGTAAAACTGCTTGTTAATAGGACAATGCCTTCTTTCTGGTCACTATCTTTTTCCGCTTCCGACTCTTCCGTGTCATGTGTAGCTTCAAACACTCTATTGTTAATGTGTTGGACAGTTGAAAGCATACTGATATTGAAAGTCACACCAAAAACATCGATTTATCATACTCCGGCCATTTCTGGGTTCATTTTCCTATTTCCATTCTCCATGTCCCTCCTCCTATTGTAGGTTTTAAATGGGTTTCTGTCCTCATAATTTCCGGGACACAATCTCCTTCCATACTCTCGGAACCTGTTCGGAGCCATACGATCTCGCCATCCTGTCAGTAGTGTATCTTCCATAGTCTGTTTTATTGCTGACTGACCCATTGGGTAGCACGTTAGCATATGGTTAGCACTATGGCTTCACAGCACCAGGGTCCAAGGTTCGATTCCCACTTGGGTCACTGTCTGTGCAGAGTCTGCACGTTCTACTCGTGTCTGCATGGGTTTCCTCCGGGTGCTCCGGTTTCCTCCCACAGTTCGAAGATATGCAGGTTAGGTGGATTGGCTGTGCTAAATTACCCTTAGGTTAGATGGGATTGCAGGCATACAGGGATAGGGTGGAGGTGTGGGGTTCAGTAGGGTGCTCTATCCAAGAGCCAGTGCAGACTCGATGGGCCAAATGGCCTCCTTCTAAACTGTAAATTCTATGATTCTATAAGACCCATAGGAATTGAATGTTTCCCCAGAAACTTCTTTAAGGCCTCTATCATCTGATCGAATAAGGTATCATTATCTGCAAACTTAACTCCTGTCAAAACCAGGAGCCTATCCATATTGGGGGGATGGGACAATTGGGCGCGGCCGTTTTGGCGCGGCCGTTTGGACGCAGCCGTTTGGGCACCATGGGACAATTGGGCGCAGCCAATTTGGCGCGGCCGTTTGGGCGCAGACGACAGAAATTCTTTTAGTTTTTGTGGCTAGTAACTTGTTGCAAATTGTTGCAAGTAAATTTAAAAACCTTAAATTAGTTCATTTAGTTTAGTTCATTTGGTGATTATGAGCAAGGCTCCTCAAGTACTCAAATTTTCAAATTTAAGAACACTTTCATGTATTCTTTTATCTTTATTGTAAATTAAAAACCTTAAATTAGTTCATTTAGTTAAAAACCTTAAATTAGTTCATTTAGTTAAAAACTAAAGTTAAAAAACCTTTAGTTTAGTTCATTTGGTAATTATGAGCAAGGCTCCTCAAGTACTCGATAGCATCCATGTTTTCAAATTTAAGAACAGTTTCATGTATTCTTTTATCTGCATCTCTATACTTTTTTAGTTTTTGTGGTGGTTCATGGCCGGCTCGTAACCTTTCATAATATGCATCTCTACCTTTCTGTACTTTACGCAGGCCATCAATTAGTTTCCATATGGTGGGATGATGCATGCCAAGTTCATATTTCAATCGACGGTGGGCTGCCTCCGCATTATTGTTTGTGCGGTCTTCCCCGTTTAATGTTCTCTGATAAAGGTTCCAAATCTCAGGGCGAAATAAAGGTGTTCGTCTACCATTTCCTCGTCTGTTCAGACGACCAACATATGTGTCTTCAAACCAGTTGAGTAAATCTTGAAGTTCTTGCGGCAGTTGGGTCGCTAAAGCATCCAGATATTCATCGATTTTGTTCAAAGGTACAAAGGCAATGGCAATAATCATTTTAGCTTTTAACGCAAAATCTGGATCAGTGTTATACAAACTACGGAACCCCATACTAGCTAGATGTTTTTGCATATTTTGAGCTAAATGAAAAAAACATCCTTTTATTTGAACATCAGGGAATATGCCTTTCATAGCACTGTGCGCAGCTTGTTCATAATCACAGACGATTGAACTGGGTTTCAAGTTGGGTTCGATTTCTTTCAATAATGCGAACATTCTCGTATATGTGGTGCGTTGCTTGTTGGGCAAAAGAGCATAAACCGTAGGAGTAACTCCTCCGTGTTTTTTTACCATAATTACATATATCTGAGAAAAGAGGCTGGGAGCAATACTGAATGTGCCATCTTTAAACCACATATCAGATGTCAATAAGTGCTGTAGCCAGCTCTGTCTTCCGAAGATTAATATCCGGTCGTGACCTGGTCCGCTATCACAAAGTAAAAAATTTTCTTCCACTCCTGGTTGAGGGACATATATCCTGTAGCATTCTGGCACAATCAATTGTTGTAAATCACTTGGATTGGTGGGGGCGTTCAATACATAATTACGCTTTCTGCTTATCATTCTCCTCAAAGCAGATATATTAGGAATGGCTGGTAGACTAGCTTGGGATATGTCTGTCAAACATTCATTAACAACTACAGTCGGTGCCTCAAGGGTTTCCTGTGCTCTCTTTTTTATTTTAGTTTTCACGAGTGCAACCTCTACTTGTGCAGCAGAAGCATCACGCCAAAATTTCACTTCGCTGTCACCTTTGCTTGTTTTGTCAAAGACGTAAAGGAATCCGTTATGAACAAATTTTTCTTTACCACGTTTCGTTGATACTGCCTCAGCCATCATATGGGTATGCGAATTGGTTTAGTTAAAAAATATATAAAAAGATGGTGATAGAACGCACCAGCACCCAACTCAACGCACCCGCACCAGCAGCCAACTTAACTGAGGCTAATTCACAAATAAAGAAATGTTATTTTGGTGCCAAAACGTCAATAATGCCAATATATAACGCCAATATATAAACAGATGGTGATAGAACGCACCAGCACCCAACTCAACGCACCCGCACCAGCAGCCAACTCAACTGAGGCTAATTCACAAATAAAGAAATGTTATTTTGGCGCCAAAACGTCCGGCGCCAAAACGGTTGGCGCCAAAACGGCCGTGCCACAACGGCCGCGCCCAAATGGCTGCGCCAAAACGTACCTAACCCCCATATTGGACACTCTAGCACAGTCCAGTCACTTAAATGCCAACACAGATTGTGGAAATTCCAGGGGGTGTTTGTGCAGCCTTCTGTATAAATTCCATTATATAGTCCTCCATAGAGATATCTTTTGTTTTCCGGAATCTATCAAATTCTAACCAGGCTTCATTTGCACTTAAAAAGTCACTCTTTTGATAAATCTTATCCATAAAACAAAATAGAGTCTCCAGATCTTCTTCTGAGTCTAATTGTTCCACTTCCAGTTCAGAAAATACTTTGCTTCGGATTTTACTCTCATAAAGTAGAGAAAGAGCCAATGACATACCTTTTGTTTCCTCTTTCCCAAGGCAGTTACCTTAGTCCACACAACTGCACTTCTCCATTGGCCGTATCATCCTCTTTCAGAAAATAATGGCGGATAGTCATATCCGGCCATCTTTATCCTAGGTTCAGCCATATTTATTTTTTCCTTCTCACTCACTTCTTGGTTTATGCAGAGTTTTTATTTACTTTTTTCTTCACTGCAATCATTCTCTGCTACCACTGTGAGCCTCTGGCTGCTGTTGAGTAAAGAGTCAAGAGCTCTGCTCCTTTTCCCAAACACCTTTATTTTTCCTTGAACACACTCTGCATCAAACTCTAACATCACATCACATGCTCCAAAGGCCACCTGTAACCTCTTTACATTAATGTCAATTATTGGATCAATGAGACATCTAATTGGAATATTTCTTAACCCATTCCTTAACATGTAATTTTGTGCCAAAAGCATGTACATGGAGGGTGCTTGACGTCATGTGTATGTGCAGGGCACGTGACTTGCTCACTGCTGCCACTTCTGGCCAGAAGACTGCACACAGTGTCATTTCCTTCTTGTCTTAAAAGGCGGCAGTGGCCGCCAGTATAAAAAGGCCGGTAGTGGCCGTTGTGTGCTTCTCCTGCGATTGGGTACTCCAAGGGAATGCCAAAACCAATCGCTCTGCAACCCTCCCGAAACCCACCCACAACCCACCCGCGGGCCATGACCCGAACTTTGAAAAACCCTGTTGTAAATGTTAAACATGGCGGTCCCTGTTTGTTGGCGATGGAAGTAGTGAATATTTGTGGATGGGGTGACAATCAAGCAGGTTGCTTTGTCCTGGATAGTGTCAAGCTTCTTGAGAGTTGTTGAGGCTGCACTCATCCAGTCAAGTGGTGGGTATTCCAGAACACTCCTGACTTACACTTTGTATCTGTGGACAGGCTCTCGAGATTCAGGAGGTGAGTTACTCGCAGCAGAAATCCAGCAGGTCTCTGACCTTTTATTGTAACTACAGGATTAATATAGTTGGTCCAGTTCAATTCCGGTCAATGGTAATCTTCAGGATGTTTTTTTAAATAAATTTAAAGTACCTGATTATTTTTTTCCAATTAAGGGGCAATTTAGCATGACCAATCCACCTACCCTGCACATCTTTGGGTTGTGGGGGTGAAACCCACGCAGACGCGGGATGAATGTGCAAACTCTACACGGACAGTGACCCGGGGCCAGGATCGATCCTGGGACCTAGGCGCCTTGAGGCTGCAGTGCTAACCACTGTGCCACGATGCCACCCCCAGGGTGTTGATAGTGGGGGATTCAGCGATCATAATGTCATCGAATGTCAAGAGGCGATGGCTAAATTTGCACTTGTTGGAAATGGTCATTGCCTGGCACTTGTCACTCTCACCTCTGGAGTTTAACTCTTTTGTCCATGTTTGAGTGAAGGCTGTAATGAGATCAATAGCTGAGTGGCCCCGACAGAAGCCAAACTGAGTATGTGTGAGCAGGTTATTCTTGATTGCACTGTTGATGACACCTTCCATTACTTTACTAGTGATCAAGAGTAGGCGGAATGAGCAGTAATGGGCCTAGTTCGATTTGTCCTGTTTTCTATGGATAGGACTCACCTGGACAATTTTCCAGATTGCTAGGTAGATGCCAGTGCTGTAGCTATACTGGAACAGCTTGGCGGGAGGCGCAGCAAGTTCAGGAACACAGGTCTTCTGTCCTATTAACAGAATATTGCGAGGGCCAGTAACAATGGCATATGTGGAATCGCTTTAAAAGCAATCATTCATTCATCAATTTTTAAAAACTGTGTTCACTACTGTCCGAGAAAACTATCAAACTCCCAGATCTTTAAAGCATCAATTACAGAAACTACAAGCGCTTCTTTATCTGGTGCAAATAGATATTGTACAATTGCCAAAATAGATCTAAGAGAAAGAGTTGCCAATCAAGCAATGGTTTCCCTTGGGCCCAGCTGTTTCAACCAACAAATGAATGCCTGGTCTCTCAGCCAGGTGTCAATCTGTTATAGGAACAAATACTTACTCAATTATTACATCAAGGGGAGATAATTATTTCATGACTTCTTAAAACTGTCAACACAGCCTCCTGCTGAGATAAGTGGTTCCTTGGCTTCTGAAACTCAGTCAAACAATCATACTAGCCTCAGCTATCAAAGCAAAACGGTGCACTTTTAACAATGAGCTTTGCCGAAAGTGATAAACAGATGGCATTTTTCTCAAAGCTACGCATTGTGTCTTTTCTATTGCAAAGCAGATTGCTGATCAATTGAAGGAGTAGAATAGGTAGTTTCATAGGTAAACACCTCTGAATATTTAAAATCTTGGTGTAAAACATGACAGGAGAAATTCTGAAGTGCTTTTTCTACAGTTTTGAATGCATTAGTGCACTTTGATCCAGTGGGAAAAGTACCTTAATGTGCCTCAATGCTGGTCAACTTTCCTTTTCAGGACAGAGCCACATCATGATTCACTGCAGTTAAAACACATCTACATTATATTACAGCATCTAACAATAACATGTTAAGTTGTCAAAACCCTCAGCATTCACTTGTCAGCATGTTCCCAACTCCTTAGCAGACTTCTGCAGTGGTCTTGAACTCTCCAACGAGACAAATTATTTACAGTTTTTAACATTCAGACTAGCACACATAAATAATGGGGATGGGTGGGCGGGAATTCAAATTTCTTCTTGGGCTCACAATGACAATGGTATCCCTGACTTCTGAAGTGGTGTGTATGAGATTACAACTCAAGCTCTTCCTGATCAGCGAAAGGTCACACAGGAGTACTGCGGGATCAGGAAGGCACTGTAATATGCTTTTAAGAACTCATCCCTCTTTTTATTTACATCATTGGTGCTGATGTGGATCACAACCTTTGGCTGTTCACCACCCCACCCCACCCCCACCTTTCAGAATGTCCTGTGACATCCTTGACCCTGGCACTTGCAAGGTAACATACCATCCCAGTGTCACATCTATGGCGACAGAAACATCCATCTGTTTCCATTGTTATACAGCCCCCTATCACTATTTATCTCCCACTCTTTGTTTCTCCACCTCCCCCCTCCACCTGCCTCGGTGCAACTGAACCATTTATGGTGTTAGGGACTTGGCATTCCCCTGAGAAAACATCTCCCTCAGCAGTATCCAAAACAGAAAATCTGTTTGAGAGGGAGAAGCAGAATATAGGGAGCTAGGAGATAAATTTAAAACACATCTTGATGGACTTGGCTGGTGACCAATGAGCTATTTACATTGCTGGGCTCTTAACTGATAATCTATGCTGATTAGTGCTGAATGTTCTGGAATGTTCTTCAAAGGATAGGAAGGCTTCATCGGGCTTTCAGTTTCAGTTTAAACAAGAAGATGGAGAGCCACAGTCCTTATCTCTCACTCTCTTACCTGATGGACTCTGTCTAAAGGTTCAATGTCGCTCTGCGCACAGATTGAATTGCAGGAAGATCCACTCCAGCAGCAGCTGAAGACCGGGTCAGTTCTTCAAAACTCCCTTTGAAACACTCACATGGGGAACTGTGTTCTTATCTTAGACAAGCTGTTGGCCATTCTTGTGGAGTTGGAAATAAATAAAAATTGGCAGTCCTGTTCTTTTGGGTTGAGGTTGTTCCAGGTTAAAAAAGTGAAAGTGACCCCCCAGAGGAAAGTACAACCTGGGAGTTCTGACTGAATGCAGCTACCAGAAGGTCCTCATTAGCAATCTAACTGCCAGTTTCAAATATTCCGCTTCTGGAGAAGATAGCTGGTTACAATTACTTCAATATCAGAAACAAGGACATGCATCTCTTTCTTTTCATCTTTTGTTTCATTTTAATCCCTATAATTGTACT
The DNA here is from genome assembly GCF_902713615.1 of Scyliorhinus canicula. Lineage (NCBI taxonomy): Eukaryota > Metazoa > Chordata > Chondrichthyes > Carcharhiniformes > Scyliorhinidae > Scyliorhinus > Scyliorhinus canicula. The sequence goes on from NC_052150.1 coordinate 81,862,504, forward strand.
CATTTCCTCGCCTCAGTGGGTGACTGTCTCGTGTGTGTTTATATATAGGATGGGATGGTAAAAGGGGGAGAAGTAGATTAGCTGGTCGCTATTTTGTTACAGTTATTGCATATCTCAACTTTGTTCCTGGTATAAATAAACAGTTATGTTCAACTTTCAAAGCCAGTGGCTATAACTTATTGTGCAGTCAAGGGCCAAAGATTCCACAAATTATATACAAATTATTGGTTAATTGACTTGTGTTGGGATTCCTGTGTCTGTGGGGCTGGAATTGACCAAACACTAGCTCAGGGTTTTTTAAATATAGAACATACAGTGCAGAAGGAGGCCATTAGGCCCATCGAGCCTCACCACCCCACTTAATCCCTCACTTCCACCCTATCCCCGTAACCCAATAACCCTTCCTAACCTTTTTTGGTCACTGAGGACAATTTATCATGGCCAATCCACCTAACCTGCACATGTTTGGACCGGGAGGAAACCGGAGCACCCGGAGGAAACCCACGCAGACCCAGGGAGAACGTGCAAACTCCACACAGACAGTGACCCAGCATGGAATCAAACCTGGGACCCTGGCGCTGTGAAGCCACAGTGCTAATCACTTGTGCTACCGTGCTGTCACAACAATCTCTCTGAAGGCAAAACGCACAAGGGAGTGATGAGCCACAAGATGACTTTGTGGGCTTTCGATGGAAATAAAAGGAATTACCTTGACCATCAGTCCCTTGATGATGGACAAATGAATATGACTGGCATAAGACTCCCAGAAATCAGACACATAAAAAGATCATTGAGAGGGAAAAACAGCGCTTCATTTGGTAGGGAGTTTCTTGAGGTGAACTGATGCTGTTTCCAGCCTAAATCTTTGGCTAGCTCAAGAAGACTGAAGAAAACAGAATAAGTTTCCAATCCTTGCTGAGGAGAGGACAAAGTGGTTCCTGATTTCTGCATTCTGGCAAATGGATTAGGTAGGCATGTCAGGTGTCTTTCATGCATTGGCGCAGAATCGATGGGCCAAAGGGCATCTTCTGCACTGTACTATTCTGTGATTCTGCGATCTTAGTCAACTTGAGGAGGCAAAGACCAAAGAGAGGAGATTTCCATTTGCAAAGAGTCAAGAGATTGTCACTTCCAGCTATGGAGACCAGATTCATTCAGCTGTTTGTCTGATCTGGGACCAGTAAACTGTTCTGAGGAGACTGCCACCATTCCCCATGGAGATTAGCATCCTGAAGCTTCTCCTTTCTGCTTAGCCAATTAGAGACAAGTAAACCATTCTCACTTGTTGTGGTTTGTATGTTTTTGCTGTCTTTTTAATGTACCACATCTCAACTGTTGTTTCTTTAACAAACTACCTTGAAATCACCTATGAACTCTTAACTGCCTACTTTGGGTAATACGTGACTCTTGAACCCTAAATCTTACACTGACCCGAAAGGTGGGTTTATCCTTTCAATTTTGTTAATTTCAAGCTCAAGAAATGGAATCTCAACACTCGACCCTGATAACTAACCAAGCTGACTTCAAATGAATTAAGTCTTCTTTACCATGAAAAGAGGTAAATGATATGTCCAAACTGACTAAAACATATTGGATCAAAGTTTCATTCACCCAGTCCTGCTGTCCTGTGAATTTAACATCTGAAGTACTAGGTTTAGCACAATAATTACATATTGAACATATATTACACTAATGTTCTCCCATGGTGGTACCATCAGAAATCCTAAAATGTTGCAAAAATAGTGTCTCCTATCTGTACATTGTAAAGACAAAGTCTAATAGCACAATTAGGATTTTTATCACTGCTGCCTCACGGTGCCGAGGACCTGGGTTCAATCCTGGCCCCGGGTCACTGTCCATGTGGAGTTTGCACATTCTCCCCGTGTCTGCATGGGTCTCACCCCCACAAACACAAAAGATGTGCAAGGTAAGTAGACTGACTACATTGCTCCTTAATTAGATAAAAAAGAATTGGGCACTCTAAATTTATTTTAAAAAGAATTACAGTTTTTACAAGTGATAAAGGGTCACATTGATTTTATTTCCACAGAATCACAGTTTCTACCTGAGATTCAATTGCTCTCAGTGAGGTATATAAGTGGCTTAACAAACATTAAAAAAAAAAGGAATTTCACATTAATGCTGAAGGCATTTAATGTAAATATCAGAGAGCAGTTTTACTCCATAATTCCTCAATTATTGCATGTTGAGGTGCCACGTTCAGTCATAAAATTAACAGCATCATATCTAACATAAAGGGCTAGATTCTCCGCTGTCGGGATTCTCCGTTACTCTGGCAGCGCACCCACGCCCCGGGATTTTCCCGAGGGCGTGTGGCTGTCCACAATGGGAAATCCCATTGGATGGCTGGTGGGGCGGAGAATCCCGCCCAAGATTTCTATTCCTCAAATAGATATATGAAATGAAAATCGCTTATTGTCACGAGTAGGCTTCAATGGAGTTACTGTGAAAAGCCCCTAGTCGTCACATTCCGGCGCCTGTCTGGGGAGGCTGGTAGGGTATATTTGTGCTGTTCTGCAGGAAGAAACACCTTTCCTCTATTTTGCATCAACGGACAACTCTGTATGCAATGAATTTTGTTTGGGTTCTCAACAAAGTATTTGGTGTTGAACGCCTCATATTTAAAAGACATGAAACCATTCATAGAAAGTAAACAGGGCACCCGCAGAAACTAGAGCTGCCTGGTACCAGCCAGCCCTTTTGCTATAAATTGAGGTTTGCTTTGCGCTTTCATGACTGGCATTTTGAGTATTCCTCCAGATGTCATGTTGAGTATTACTTGGTGGAAGACCTCTGTAGATCCTCTTCAATCCTTCATCATTGTACAGGATAGAGCTTCATGTCTTTAATGCTGTTATTAAGCATATCCCTTCTTTTCTCTTTCTCTTTCTTGATTCATCTCTTAAGTGGAAATCAAAACTTATCCCATTATCTTCTACTCAAATTGTGGCCTCAAAAATCCAGACGTTCATGTTGTCCTAAATCTTCCCTTTTCCCTACAAGCTATATTATTTAAAAATTCATGCTGAGCATCATATGTTCTCTACTTCCTCATTATCTAGATTTTCTTCCCACGCTTTTCAAATTTGGGGATATTCCATACTTAGCTTTTCATATTTTTGAATAAGAAACGCTATGCACTTTTTTTTGTTTCACTTCTGGTTTTCTTTACTCATCTGCATTTACTGATGCTTGGTGGGAGAGTTACACAGGCATTAACTGCTTTTCCAGTACCTCATCCAAGCGCCAGTTATATTTATGTGTGAGCAAATACAATGAGCATCAGCAGGGCTCCTGGCTGCAGTCACACTGATGTCTTCTCCTATTTCTGTCCAACTTCGAGATGCAGAGTGGAGAACTTTCCTCCTCAAGGTTGACTTCTGGTGAGATGGGGGTAATTACCTTCTCCCTCTTATCCTGGATCTATTTTCCTAGATTGAGGTTTATTAGAAATGTGCACGCCGCTCCCAGCCGGATTCCCGACGTGAGGAGGAAGGAATACACCAACAATATTGCAGTTGGGATGCTGCTGCAGCATCTCTAGATCAAGGAGTACCATTAAAGGAGAAAAAACATAACAAAAGTCCTACTAAGTACCCCAACCCACCCAGGGTTTTTAGCAGGGAAATCATTCTCTTGCATAAAACATTTTGTATTTGCATCATGTTAATTAAACATTCAAATGATTTCTGATGGAAGAAATCACATTGCAGCAATTACATTCTTAGATTGTTTGATTGCATCCAATGAAAATATTCTCAACAGTCTGAAATTTGAGCAGCCATTATGTTTCTACATCCCATGGGGACAACTACATAAATTGAATTTGGCGTGGTTGGAGGAACGGATGAGGGGGAACTTTAAGTGGTGGGAAGTGCTCCCGTTGTTGCTGGCGGGGTGGATGCAGGCAGTGAAAATGACGCTACTACCGAAGGCTCTTAATTGTTTTCCAGAACCTCCGAGTCTTCATTCCAAAGTCTTTTTTCAGGAAACTTAATGCTCTGACTTTGGGGGGGCGGGCTGGCCTTGCCAAATGTATTGAATCATTATTGGGCAGCGAATATAGCCATGGTTAGGAAGTTGGTGGTAGGGGAGGGGTCGGCATAGGAGCGGTTGGAGGCAGCCTCTTGTAAGGGCACAAGCTTAGGGGCATTGTTTTCATTTTCTATATATAAATTTAGAGTACCCAACTCATTTTTTCCAATTAAAGGGCAATTTAGTGTGGCCGATCCACCTACCCTGCATATCTTTGGATTGTGGGGGTGAAACCCATGCAAACTCAGGGAGAATGTGCAAACTCAACACAAACAGTGACCCAGAGCCGGGATTGAACCTGGAACCTCGGCACCATGAGGCTGCAGTGCTAACCACTGCACCACCATGCTGCCCTTCTTAGGGGCACAGTTAACAGTTCTTTTGTGAGGGCCACGAAGAATCTACACGAGTTTGAAAAGTCAAACAGAAAGTAACATTATTCCCTGGTCACGGCTCCTCTACCACTGCCGCCGGCCAAGTACACCACCAGCCCGGTAGTGGTGGCGACCCTGCGGATATGGAGCCAGTGGAGGAGGCATGTAGGGGAGACGGGGGCACGGTTTGGGCGCCAATCTGAGACAACCATCAGTTTGCCCCCGGGAGTATGGATGGGGGGTTCCGAGTATGGCGGTGGGCGGGGGTGGGAAGGGTGGGTGATATGTTCCTGGAAGGGAGCTTTGCGAGTTTGAGGAGCTTGGAGGAGAAATTTGGGCTGGTAAGGGGAAATGATTTTAGGTACCTACAGTTGCGGGACTTTGTTCGTAGACAGGTCCCATCTTTCCCATGCCTCCCGCCAATGGGGATCCTAGACAGAATAGTCTCTAGGGGAGAAGAAGGGGAGGGTAGAGTTTCGGGTATTTATAAGGTGCTCATGAGGGAGGAAGGGTCCCAGACAGAGGAACTGAAACTTAAATGGGAGGAGGAACTAGGCGGGGAAATGGAGGACGGGCTGTGGGCAGAGGCCCTGAGTAGGGTAAATTCGACCGCGACATGTGCTAGGCTCGGGCTGATTCAATTTAAGGTCGTTCACCGGGCCCATATGATGGTGGCTCGGATGAGCAAATTCTTTGGGATAGAGGACAAATGCGCTAGGTGCGCGGGAGGACCAGCGAACCACGTTCACATGTTTTGGGCATGCCCAAAGCTGAGGGGGTACTGGGAGGGATTTGCGGGGATCATATCCCGGGTGCTAAAAACAAGGGTGGTGATGAGTCCAGGGGTGGCAATTTTTGGGGTTTCGGAAGACCCGGGAGTCCAGAGGGAGAAAGAGGCCGATGTTTTGGCCTTTGCTTCCCTGATAGCCCGGCGACGAATACTATTGGCGTGGAGGGACTCAAAGCCCCCGAAGACTGAGTTGTGGCTTGCGGACATGTCGAGTTTCCTGGGTATGGAAAAAATTAAGTTCGCCTCGAGGGGATCTGTACAGGGGTTCGCCTGGAGGTGGCAACCATTTATTGATTTCTTTGCGGGAGAGTTAGCGTCAGCAGGGGGTTGGGGAGGGGGGGGGGGTAGAGTAGAGTAGAGTAGGAGGGAAAAAATGGCGGGTAGTACCGGTGGGAGAGGAGCGGGCTTGTGCAGTATGTTACGATTGAAGTATTGAAAGTACATGGAGGTTTGCACATTTTTGCCTTTTTTGCTTTCTTTCTGTTGATGTCTGTAACTGTTTACAAAGCCAAAAACTACCTCAATAAAATTGTTTATAAAAAAAAAGAAAGTAGCATTATTTACTACAATATGTACACAGCCGCAGTAGTTCATCACTGCTTCCTTCACTAGCCGGTACCACACTGGCCAGCTCTATTTATACAGTTGCAACTACTAATGATTTCCCTGCCCCCCTCATTGGGGGAGCTCACACTCCCCTAGAGTTATGGGATAACCAATAGTCCCCAGTGAATAGAATCAGGCAGGTTATAACAGGTGCCTCTGCTCTTCTCGCTGGCCAAGTACTCCATGCGTCCCTACGGTGGTGGCATCTGAAGTTGGAGGGTGCCTCGGTGTAGGCACCGATCTGCACCGATAGATTTGCACCGGGGGGCTTGGACGTGGGGTTTCGAGCGTGGCGGCGGGCAGGGACGAACGATTGGGGGTCCATTTTGTGGGGGCAGCTTTTCAAGTTTAGAGGAATTGGAAGAGGAGTATGAGCTGCTCAGTGGGAATGGCTTTCCAGTACTTACAGGTGCGGGATCTGCGTGCAGTGCGGTCAGCGTAAGTTGAAGGTGCACCTGCATCAGTGACCCGAGGAGTTCGACGGAAGTCAAGCATCTAGCAGAGGGCAGCAGAGCAGAGCTTCTGATTGGCTGTTCTGGGGACATTTGCATACGTGCAGTGCGGTCAGCGTAAGTTGAAGGTGCACCTGCATCAGTGACCCGAGGAGTTCGACGGAAGTCAAGCATCCAGCAGAGCAGAGCTTCTGATTGGCTGTTCCGGGGACATTTGCATACGTGCAGTGCGGTCAGCGTAAGTTGAAGGTGCACCTGCATCAGTGACCCGAGGAGTTCGACGGAAGTCAAGCATCCAGCAGAGGGCAGCAGAGCAGAGCTTCTGATTGGCTGTTCTGGGGACATTTGCATACGTGCAGTGCGGTCAGCGTAAGTTGAAGGTGCACCTGCATCAGTGACCCGAGGAGTTCGACGGAAGTCAAGCATCCAGCAGAGGGCAGCAGAGCAGAGCTTCTGATTGGCTGTTCTGGGGACATTTGCATACGTGCAGTGCGGTCAGCGTAAGTTGAAGGTGCACCTGCATCAGTGACCCGAGGAGTTCGACGGAAGTCAAGCATCCAGCAGAGGGCAGCAGAGCAGAGCTTCTGATTGGCTGTTCCGGGGACATTTGCATACGTGCAGTGCGGTCAGCGTAAGTTGAAGGTGGTTTGTGAAGAGGCTGTTCTCGAGTGACAGCAGTCTCTGGGTGAGTATACAGACCTAACGGTAACTTCCTGTTTTCCACTTTTTTTTTCAAAAGTGACGCCAGAGGGAAGCTGTGATCTGATTGGTTGATAACCAATCTGCCCCAAATTTAAAACTCGTAAACTTAAATTAAACAAATTAATTAATTAGAGATGGCTGGTCAGGTGATGTGCTTAAGCTGCTTGATGTGGGAGCTGGCAGATCCCATTGCGAGCTGCAGCGACCACATCTGCAGTAAGTGTTGGCTGCTCGAAGAACTCCGGCTCAGAGTTGATGAGCTGGAGTCTGAGCTTCACACACTGAGGCACATCCGGGAGGGGGAGGCTTACCTGGACACTTTGTTTCAGGAGGCAGTCACACCTGTCAGAGTAAATAGTTTAAATTCTGCCAGTGGCCAGGGACAGCAGGGTGTGACTGCAAGTCAGGCAGGTAAAGGGAACCAGCAGTCAGGAACTCAGGAGCCTCAGCCCTTGACCCTGTCCAACAGGTACGAGGCACTTGCTCCCTGTGTGGATGGCGAACAGGGCTGCAGGAAGGATGAGTCAGCTGACCAAGGCACCATGGTTCAGCAGGCCATTCAAGGGGAGGAAGTAAATAGGCAAGTTGTAGTTGTAGGGGATTCTATTATCAGAGGGATAGATAGTATCCTTTGTGAGCAGGATCGAGGGTCCCGCATGGTATGTTGCCTGCCCGGTGCTAGGGTGCGGGACATCTCTGACCGGCTTGAAAGGATATTGGAGAGGGAGGGGGAGGATCCAGTTGTTGTGGTCCATGTCGGTACCAACAATTTAGGCAAGTCTAGGAAAGAGGACCTGTTTAGAGATTATAAAGAGTTAGGATTCAAATTAAAAAACAGGTCCTCAAGGGTCATAATCTCCGATTACTGCCCGAGCCACGTGCAAATTGGCATAGGGAGGCAAGAATAAGGGAAGTTAACACGTGGCTGAAAGAGTGGTGTGGGAAAGAGGGGTTCCTTTTCATGGGACACTGGCATCAGTTTTGGGACAGGGGGGACCTATACCGTTGGGATGGTCTCCACCTGAACCGAGCTGGGACCAATGTTCTGGCGAAAAGAGTAAATAGGGTGGTCAATAGGACTTTAAACTAGAGATTGGGGGGGAAGGGAAAGTCAGGGAGCCAAGAGGTGAAGGAATCAGTGGGAAGCGTAGCTGCTTAGGATTACAAAAAATCACGAAAAGACAGAGCTCAGGAGAGGTTACGATAGTCCCCATCTCACAAAATATGACACAGTGTATGGAAAGGCTCAGTAAACCAAGGTCCACCACACTAAGAAAACAAAAAGGGACAGTCAATAGGGAATTAAAGGTGCTATATTTAAATGCCCGCAGTGTACGGAACAAGGTAGATGAGCTTGTGGCCCAGATTGTGACTGGCAGGTATGATGTGGTAGGCATCACAGAGACGTGGTTGCAGGGGGTTCAGGACTGGCAGTTAAACATCCAGGGATTTACAACCTATCGAAAAGACAGAGAGGTGGGTAGAGGGGGCGGGGTTGCCTTGTTAATTAGAAATGAAATTAAATCAATAGCACTAAACGACATAGGGTCAGACGATGTGGAGTCTGTGTGGGTAGAGTTGAGGAACCACAAAGGCAAAAAAACCATAATGGGAGTTATGTACAGGCCTCCTGACAGTGGTCAGGACCAGGGGCACAAAATGCACCACGAAATAGAAAGGGCATGTCAGAAAGGCAAGGTCACAGTGATCATGGGGGACTTCAATATGCAGGTGGACTGGGTAAATAATGTTGCCAGTGGACCCAAAGAAAGGGAATTCATTGAATGTTTACAGGATGGCTTTTTGGAACAGCTTGTAATGGAGCCCACGAGGGAACAGGCTATTCTGGACTTAGTGTTATGTAATGAGCCAGAATTGATAAAAGACCTTAAAGTAAGGGAACACTTAGGAAGCAGTGATCATAATATGGTAGAATTCAGTCTGCAATTTGAAAGAAAGAAGGTAGAATCAGATGTAAAGGTTTTACAGTTAAATAAAGGTAATTACAGGCGCATGAGGGAGGAACTGACGAAAATCGACTGGAAGCAGAGCCTAGTGGGAAAGACAGTAGAACAGCAATGGCAGGAGTTTCTGGGAGTAATTGAGGACACAGTGCAGAGGTTCATCCCAAAGAAAAGAAAGGTTATCAGAGGGAGGATTAGGCAGCCATGGCTGACAAAGGAAGTCAGGGAATGCATCAAGGCAAATGAGAGAGCCTATAATGTGGCAAAGAGTAGTGGGAAGTCAGAAGATTGGGAAGGCTACAAAAACAAACAGAGGATAACAAAGAGAGAAATAAGGAAGGAGAGGATCAAATATGAAAGTAGGCTAGCCAGTAACATTAGGAATGATAGTAAAAGTTTCTTTAAATACATTAAAAACAAACGGGAGGCAAAAGTAGACATTGGGCCGCTCCAAAATGACGCTGGTAATCTAGTGATGGGAGACAAGGAAATAGCTGAGGAACTTAATAAGTACTTTGCGTCAGTCTTCACAGTAGAAGACATGAGTAATATCCCAACAATTCAGGAAAGTCAGGGGGCAGAGTTGAATATGGTTGCCATCACAAAGGAGAAGGTGCTAGAGAAACTAAAAGGTCTGAAAATTGATAAATCTCCGGGCCCAGATGGGCTACATCCTAGAGTTCTAAAGGAGATAGCTGAAGAAATAGTGGAGGCGTTAGTTATGATCTTTCAAAAGTCACTGGAATCAGGGAAAGTCCCAGAGGATTGGAAAATCGCTGTTGTAACCCCCCTGTTCAAGAAGGGAACAAGAAAAAAGATGGAAAATTATAGGCCAATTAGCCTAACCTCGGTTGTTGGCAAAATTCTAGAATCCATCGTTAAGGATGAGATTTCTAAATTCTTGGAAGTGCAGGGTCGGATTAGGACAAGTCAGCATGGATTTAGTAAGGGGAGGTCGTGCCTGACAAACCTGTTAGAGTTCTTTGAAGAGATAACAAATAGGTTAGACCAAGGAGAGCCAATGGATGTTATCTATCTTGACTTCCAAAAGGCCTTTGACAAGGTGCCTCACGGGAGACTGCTGAGTAAAATAAGGGCCCATGGTATTCGAGGCAAGGTACTAACATGGATTGACGATTGGCTGTCAGACAGTTGGGATAAAAGGTTCTTTTTCGGAATGGCAACCGGTGACAAGTGGTGTCCCGCAGGGTTCAGTGTTGGGGCCACAGCTGTTCTCTTTATATATTAACGATCTAGATGACGGGACTGGGGGCATTCTGGCCAAGTTTGCCGATGATACAAAGACAGGTGGAGGGGCAGGTAGTATTGAGGAGGTGGGGAGGCTGCAGAAAGATTTAGACAGTTTAGGAGAATGGTCCAAGAAGTGGCTGATGAAATTCAACGTGGGCAAGTGCGAGGTCTTGCACTTTGGAAAAAAGAATAGAGGCATGGACTATTTTCTAAACGGTGACAAAATTCATAATGCTAAAGTGCAAAGGGACTTGGGAGTCCTAGTCCAGGATTCTCTAAAGGTAAACTTGCAGGTTGAGTCCGTAATTAAAAAAGCAAATGTAATGTTGTCATTTATCTCAAGAGGCTTGGAATATAAAAGCAGGGATGTACTTCTGAGGCTTTATAAAGCACTAGTTAGGCCCCATTTAGAATACTGTGAGCAATTTTGGGCCCCATACCTCAGGAAGGACATACTGGCACTGGAGCGGGTCCAGCGGAGATTCACACGGATGATCCCAGGAATGGTAGGCCTAACATACGATGAACGTCTGAGGATCGTGGGATTATATTCATTGGAGTTTAGGAGGTTGAGGGGAGATCTAATAGAAACGTACAAGATAATGAATGGCTTGGATAGGATGGACGTAGGGAAGTTGTTTCCATTAGCAGGGGAGACTAGGACGCGGGGGCACAGCCTTAGAATAAAAGGGAGTCACTTTAGAACAGAGATGAGGAGAAATTTCTTCAGCCAGAGAGTGGTAGGTCTGTGGAATTCATTGCCACAGAGGGTGGTGGAGGCCGGGACATTGAGTGTCTTTAAGACAGAAATTGATAAATTCTTGATTTCTCGAGGAATTAAGGGCTATGGGGAGAGAGCGGGTAAATGGAGTTGAAATCAACCATGATTGAATGGTGGAGTGGACTCGATGGGCCGAATGGCCTTACTTCCACTCCTATGTCTTATGGTCTTATGGTCTTATGGGATTATGTGAGGAAGCAGGTGCCATCCTTTCCCGGGGTACTGCTGCCCCCAAGGCTACAGGACAAGGTGGCATCGGAAGCAGGAGTGGGTGAGGGTAAGGAATCCGAGATTTACAAGGAGCTAATGGACTGGGAGGGATATCCGATATGAGAAGTTAAATGGAAGTGGGAGGAGGAGTTTGGGGGGGGGGAATGGAGGCTGGATTGTGGAGGAGGCTTTGAGGAGGGTGAATGCATCTTCCTCGTGTGCTAGGCTTAGCCTTATTCAATTCAAGGTAGTGCATAGGGCACATATGACGGTGGCCAGGATGAGCAGGTTCTTTGAGGGGGTGGAGGATAGGTGTGGGTTGTGCGCAGGGCGGGCTGCGAACCATGTCCACATGTTTTGGGCATGTCCGAAACTGAATGGATTAAGTTCGCCTTGAGAAGGAGAATGGCAGACAGGGTGGGGCAGATGGGTGTTATTTATTTGCTGTGAGGTTTCGTGTTTGTTCTTATTCTGGTTTTGGTTGTGTTTAATGTATATACAAATGCCTTAATAAAAATATATATAATTTAAATTTCTACATCGCAAGTGTTTAATGGATGGAGCAGAACCTAGGACTCAAGGCCAACTGTAATGTCCCAGCCAGGATCACATATCCTAGAGCAAACAGGAAATGGAACCTTCAGCCATCTGTTTTACAGAATCCGTAGAATCCCTGCAGTGCAGAAAGTGGCCATTTGGCCCAACAGGTTTACCGACTCTCTGGAAGAGCACCCTACCTAGGTCCACTCCACCACCCTATTCCCGCAACCAGTAACCCATCCTAACTTTTAGACACCAAGTGGCAATTTAGCATGGCCAATCCACCTAACCTGCACATCTTTGGACTGTGGGTGGAAACTTGAAGACACAAAGGAAACCCACACAGACACGGGGAGAATGTGCAGACTCCACACAGTCACCCAAGGCCGGAATTGAACCAGGATCTCTGGCACTGTGAGGCAGCAGTGCTAACTACTGTGCCACCGTGCCGCTACATGACCTTCATGTTATAGTAAATGATGCCATTACCGATTAGGCCATTATGTGCAAGCTTCCCATCCAGATATCTTTCAAGTAAGCCATAAAGGTTGTTTGGGAGAATCTGTTTCCATGTTTGAAGATATCTCGTTTTTGTTAACTATTCACATAACACTGAACCCGGAACTGTCATGCAAAATAAAAAGATAAATCCGAAACATTGCAATAGATAGAAGGGAAAAATGCTTACAGATTTTCCTCTCTTTCCAGGTCGACCGACAGGTCCTCGGTGTCCGGGGGCTCCAAATTCTCCCTTTGGACCCATTTCACCCTTTCATAAAAAAGATATTATTTTTTAAATGTTATATTCTTAATAAATCATTATTATTAGTCTTGGTTTAATTGGCATTTGTAAAACTCCAAACCTTATTTGTCTTTTGCACCATAATGCTGAAGTATTCCATATATTCATATTCTGAGCATCATCTTAAATATATGCTTTTGAATTTGTGTCCATTTGTATTCTTACCGGTGATTTCAAAATCACGAGTACATTAGTTACACTGTCCATCACCTGTTAATCCAAACATGTTGGCACAAGATTTTCCCACAAACTTCAATACCCCCTTCACCTCCCTACCACCCCCCTCATGCACACAGGAAGGTAAGAAATATTGGTTGAAATTCACCGGAAAAATTTCAATGTCCAGTTTTGGGCGCATTTAGCGGTGTGTTTCTTGGTGGCGGCAGTGCCGAGAAACATCTTGCTATTCAACGGCACTTTGCCCTTTTGTCTGGCCTCGGGGAGTTCCTCTCCGTCAATGCCGCACTTCGAGGGATTTCCTGCTGGCAAGCTTCAAAGGCTATTCGCAATTCGGGGTGCCATCCCCCCCCCCCCCCCCCCCCCCCCCCACCAAACTCTTTCAGACCCCCTTAATTTATAACCCTCTCCCTCACTTCCCCAATATTAGGCAGGCCCCCTCCCCTCAACACCACCCCTCCCCCAACCTGGTAAGCCCCCCCCCGCATGCGAATCCTGACATTGTCAATCTGGCACCCTGTTAGTGCAGCTGTCAGTCTGACAGTGCCACCTAGGCACCCTGGCAGTGCCAAGGTGCCCAGGTGCCAGAGGGAGAGCTATTGCACCACCTTTCCCTGTCCCTGAACACCCGGGAGTCTCCAGTGTTCTGGCAGGCCCCCTAAGTGCGTTACACCTGGTCCAAATTTGTGTGGGCCAGTACTAAACAGCACCCTGGCGAGGTTTCGAATGCGTGGCCATTGATTCCCGGGTGCTGGGGAAATCCGACGAATGTATATTTGACTCACTTAAATATGCTGATCTGGGTCATCCCCGAGGACAAGATCCAGATCGCAACGTCTCACGAAATTTCGCTCAATCTCATGAGACGTTTCGAGCATCACAAACCTCATGAGAGGCCACAGCAAGTCGGGCGCGATGAGGCCGCTGAATCACGCCCAATATTGCAAATCTGGCGTCTGAGCATCTCAGAGAACTCCACAAGCACAGGGAGCAAGATTCAAGCCCATGTCCATTTAGAGAGGGCGAGGCTTGGCATTTTACAATACTACCTGGGAAAGTGAATGTGCAAATTTACATAGTTTCAGCAAATTATTTATGTTTTAAGTGTTTGTCATGTTATACAAAAGGTATGTTTTAGTTATCAGATGGATAGAAAAATTACAATTAAAGTAATTGAAAAAATAGTTTCTCTAATTTGATTGATTTGTTTTATAGAAGCTACTGGATCCTCACTGGTGCCACTAGATGCAGAATTGACTGGTTGCTTTCTATGAGTTGCTGGTTCTTGATTGGTTGTTCATCTGTCTACTGGTTAAGGGTTCGAGAAGCTTTGCCTACCTGTCTATATTTGAACTAATTAGGTGGCTTGAAGGATGATGCTGAAATGCAAGTGCAATGGATACTGTGGGCGGAATTTAATTTGGGTGGGGGCGCCTGACGTCGGAAACCAGGACTGGTGACACCCCCACCAACCTAATTTCCAGAAGCCAGGGGAATTAAATTCCTAACTGGCACCGGTATCGTTGCCACCAGGCTCCTAACTCCACAGGAGATGTTCAATTGCTGCCCTTGCCCGAGAGGGTTGGGAATTCTGCTCTCAAGTGCTGTTGGCCAATCAGAGCCAAGGCCGCACCCTATCAGCCGATTAAATGGTCCCTCCCTCTGTAGAGCTTGCCTCCAGGGTGAGCCTTGCATTCCAGCCTATGTGCGCACGCAATGCTTTAAATTGTTCCATACACTACATACTTGACAGATGATGTGGGCAGTTTTGTTTTATTATTACTCCATGTGTTTCATTGGCGCATGTGTTATGGCAACCAGGACACATTGCAGGGTTGCATTGTACTTAATGCAGCTCTACTAGCATTTATACTGCCTGTTACAGTGATTATATATAGTATATAAACATATTGAGTGCTGTGATCAGAAAGTTAAAGGAGTTAAACTACCAAGTACACATTATTGGAAGTCATAAAAGCTAACTGACATAATGGATTAGCTACAATTAGCTTCAGTGCGAGTTAGAGGGTGGATAATTGCCAGACACTTTGTTGTGCTTTGTTTTTCTACATTGGCACCAGCTCTGCCTTTCACTCAAGGGCATTAAAGCCAGTTGTAAGCAGTATTTTGTCTTCCCCTTACTCTCTTCTGTTTAATTCTCTTGTTCTAGACCCCTGAGCTACTCTGTCCAATTGCTTCATAAATGTAAACACTTCATCACATTGCGTGTAATCTGTGTTGTTCTACCTGAAGAGCACACAATATATCCCGCCTTTCTTCATGTTTATACTTTCCACACAGCATCCAAGTGAATCTTAATCTCTACTCTAATATCCTTCTTACACTGGGAAACCTAATGCTGAAAAGAATATTCTACCTTGGCTCTAATAGAGTTGTATTAAAAAAAATCATCTTTATCTATTTTATATTCTACTCTCTTGTATTAAAAGCTAAAATCCATGAACATCTTTTGTGATTTTATCAAACAAAGGTGCTCTCTTTAATATCCAGTGAACCTGTACCCTCAAAACTGCTCTTCCACACTACTGACCCACGTTCAATTTAGGTTATAATTACTGTCCTAAATCCCGTGCACACTATGGGGTGAACTGTATGCTTGTCGGCAGGGTTGTGGGAAGAATTGGAAGTCTAATCTGGTCGTGTGTGTGTGTTTCACTGACTCCCACACTGAATAAAGCGTCTTTCAACCAATTAGCGGCTGCCTGGTGGGAAGCTTGTCAAATGGCAAAGGGAAGAGTGGGAGGAGGGCTAAATCGGACCTCCAGGGTTGGATATCCATAGAGAGAGTGGCAGGCCCTGAACCGGAGGTTGGTCATGGCCACCCATTTAAAGGGAGAGACTTCTGGCGGCTACATCATAATTAATGGTTTGCAGACTGAGGTTTTGACCCAGAAGGGTGTGCAATAGACATAGACATAGAACAGTACAGCACAGAACAGGCCCTTCGGCCCTCGATGTTGTGCCGAGCCATGATCACCCTACTCAAACCCACCTATCCACCCTATACCCGTAACCCAACAACCCCCCCCCCCCCTTAACCTTACTTTCTAGGACACTACGGGCAATTTAGCATGGCCAATCCACCTAACCCGCACATCTTTGGACTGTGGGAGGAAATCTTATGAAGTATTGAAGCAGCAGCAAGTAAAAACTTGTTTCTAGATTTAGGTGACCATTGAGCCAGCATCATCTCACCCAGGACCTTTACCAGGGAGAAGAAACATTTCATAGATTATCATAGAATTTACAGTGCAGAAAGAGGCCATTCGGCCCATCGAGTCTGAACCGGCTCACTCCTGGAAAGAGCACCCTACCCAAGGTTAACACCTCCACCCTATCCCCATAACCCAGTAACCCCACCCAACACTAAGGGCAATTTTGGACACTAAGGGCAATTTATCATGGCCAATACACATAACCTACACATCTTTGGACTGTGGGAGGAAACCGGAGCACCCGGAGGAAACCCACGCACACACGGGGAGGATGTGCAGACTCCGCACAGACAGTGACCCAAGCCGGAATCGAACCTGGGACCCTGGAGCTGTGAAGCAATTGTGCTATCCACAATGCTACCGTGCTGCCCATTTGAGCTCACCTATCCCATTACTCATCTGAATAACAAGTTTTTAAAAAAATTCAATTTCTGAGCGGGATTCTCTGGGCTCCCAGCCGGAAATGGGACTTAAGCTATCACCACGTAAGCTCCATTTCCATGCAATTAACAGGAGCGACCCCATATCCAAAGGCCTCCCGTCATTCACTGACCTCCCCATCTGCTGGCACAAATTAGTGCTCCTTTTGAAAAATGTGAACCTAATGGAAAGGCTTCTGCGGGGAGCCGAGGAAGTGAGTAGCCATCTTTGCTCACAGGCAAACGTATAGATGGAATTGGAACCAAATTGTGTCACACAGTCTTGTGCGTACAGGGAGTATAGTAGGGGCTAAGCACGCAGCCTTGTGGGGCCCCATTACTGAGGGCTATTGTGGAGGAGGTGTTGTTGTTTATTCTTACTAATTGTGGTCTGTCGGTTTGAAAGTCGAGGATCCAGTTACAGAGTGAGGAGCCACGCCCAAGGTTTTGGAGTCTTGATATGAGCTTGGCTGGGATTATGGTTGGAAGACGGAGCTGTAGTCAATAAATAGGAGTCTGATGTAGGAGACTTTGTTGTCGAGATGCTCTAGGGATGAGTATAGGGCCAGGGAGATGGCGTCTTCTGTCGACCGGTTGCGGCAGTATGCAAATTGCAGTGGACCAAGGCGTTCTGGGAGTATGGAGGTGATGCGCTTCATGACCAACTTCTCGAAGCACTTCATTACGATTGAAGTCAGGGCCACCGGACGGTAGTAATTGAGGCATGTTGCCTGGTTCTTCTTTGGCGCCGGTATGATGGTGATCTTCTTGAAGCAGGTGGGGACCTCGGAGCGGAGTAGGGACAGGTTAAAGATGTCCGCGAACACATCTGCCAGCTGGTCCGCGCAGGATCTGAGTGCACGAGCAGGGATCCTGTCTGGACCCTTCCGAGGGTCGCCTTCTGAGGGTTCACTTTCAGGAAGGCCAATCTGACTTCGGAAGCTGTGATGATGGGTATGGGTGTATTATGGGCTGTTGGGGCACTCGACAGCAGATCGTTCGTTTCCTGCACAAACCGAGCATAAAATAGATTGAGTTAATCGGGGAGGGGTGCGCTGCTGCCGGAGATACTGCTCGGCTTCAGTTTGTAGCCCGTTATGTTGTTTACACCTTGCCACAACCGCCGAGTCTGTAACGCTTGTCTGTGACTCTAGCTTGGTCTAATATTCTCTCTTGGCATCTCAGATGGCTTTACGGAGGTCGTACCTGGATTTCTTGTATAGGTCAGGGTGGCCTGAGACCTGTCCTTCAGTAGGCAGTCAATCTCGCAATTGAGCCATGGTTTCCGGTTGGGGAATGTACGTACGGCATCTAATTCCTTAAAGATACTGAATGCTATGGATGGTATTTGGGACCACGCAGAACAAACTCTAGTGGTGCTGCAGGTAGGCTGGGCGGCCAGACATCGGATATGCAGCAACAGCAGCATGTGCAGAAGCTCGAAGTGGCAGACCATGTGCCAGACTCCGCCCCACATCCTGAGGACCCTTCGGCCCATCAGGCCAGGGTGAGACCCTGACGGGGATGCCCGCGATGGCCCAGCATTTATAGGCATCGCTGGTTGTTTGAAAAGATGAAGGACAGCTTGTACCGCAGGAGGCTCCGCCTCAACAAGGAGAAGGTGTGGCACCTGTGTCATGTCTTTGTGGACTTGGCATCACGTGGAGGAGGAGGATACCTGCTCCCGGTGGTTGTCAATGTCACCGTAGCTCTGGAGCGGGATTCTCCGACCCCTCGCTGGGTCGAAGAATCGCTGAATGGCAGCGTGAATGCTGTCCCCGGTGGCTGCCGAATTCTCCGGCCCCCCAAAAATCCCGTCGACGAGCATCGCGCCATCCGCCTCTGCCTGCAGCACAATGCCCCTCTGCTGGGCTATGTTGTGCAGGACGCAGCAGACCACAACGTTGCGGCCGACCCTATCTGATGGGTACTGGAGGGCCTCCCCAGAGTGGTCCAGGCACCTGAAGTGCATCTTTAGCAGCCCAAAGCACCTCTCTATCACACCCCTGTTTCTGCATGGGCATCGTTACAGCGGTTCTCCGCCTCAGTCTGTGGCATCTGTATAGGCATCATCAGCCACAACCACAACGGGTATCCCCTGTCACCCAGAAACCAGCCCCTCAGCCGGCGGGGGGGGGGGGGGGGGGGGGGGGGGCACCCTCGGACATGGTGATGATGAAAGATTGCGCCTATATGAATGAGCCATGTACACTGCCCGGGTACCGGGCGCAGACGTGCAGGATCATCATGCAGTGGTCACAGACCACCTGAATGCTCATGGGATAGGTTCCCTTCCTATTCGTGAACATGGCCCTGTTATCCGCAAATGGCCGCACGACGGCGTTGTGCTGCAGGCAGAGGAGGGGGAAGGGGAGGAGCAGGCAACACCGCACTCGCACTGGGCAATGGCGCCGATGCCCTCAGTGATGGCCTGCTGAGTCTAGGCTATGGCCTGCAGAGACTGGGCCATTGCCTGCTGGGACTGCACCATGGCCTGCTGAGACTGGGCCACGGCGTTGAGCGCCTCTGAAATCTGTTGCTGGATCTGGCTCATGGCTTCCTGTGAGAGGGCAGCCATGTCCTGGCCCACAGATGCTGCCCGCACGGAACGCCCCAGCCCTTGCATACTGCGACCCATGTCTGACACCGTTGCAGTTTTGTCCTGGGTGGCACGCATGACCGGCACCACTTCCTGCTCCTGCACACGGGTGGACCCCTCCACCTGCGTCTGCAGCTGCCACAAGCCGGCCGTCACCCCCTTCGATCATCCCTTGATCCGTGACTGCATCGGGTCTATGGGTAAATGTGGTAAGTCTAGGAACCCAGGACCTGTCTGGGCAGCAATTGGTTGCTTGTGCCGGGCTGCCCTCTGACTGCCTGGCACCTCGGCTGCACCTGCCTCCACCTGGTGTACCGGGACGGCTATACTGTGCCCACCAGTTATTGTCCCAGATGCCTCATCGCTAAAGTGCCCAATCAAGTGTCTCTGCGATGGTGTAGGGTGTAGGAGATAGCAATGGCATAGTGTTGTGCTCCTCATCCGACCCAAATTCCAGTGTCCCCTGGAGTGGTGATTCTTGTCCATCCGTCCCCTGTGTGTGGGTGTTGCTTGCGTCAGTGTCGTGTGCGTCAGTGACGGGTGCGGCGGTGTCCTGTGCGTCAGTGACGGGTGCGGCGGTGTCCTGTGCGTCAGTGACGGGTGCGGCGGTGTCCTGTGCGTCAGTGACGGGTGCGGCGGTGTCCTGTGCGTCAGTGACGGGTGCGGCGGTGTCCTGTGCGTCAGTGACGGGTGCGGCGGTGTCCTGTGCGTCAGTGACGGGTGCGTCAGTGTCGTGTGCGTCAGTGACGGGTGCGGCGGTGTCCTGTGCGTCAGTGACGGGTGCGGCGGTGTCCTGTGCGTCAGTGACGGGTGCGTCAGTGTCGTGTGCGTCAGTGACGGGTGCGGCGGTGTCCTGTGCGGCGGTGTCCTGTGCGTCAGTGTCGTGTGCGTCAGTGACGGGTGCGGCGGTGTCCTGTGCGTCAGTGACGGGTGCGGCGGTGTCCTGTGCGGCGGTGTCCTGTGTGTCGGTGACGGGTGCGGCGGTGTCCTGTGTGGCGGTGTCCTGTGCGTCAGTGACGGGTGCGGCGGTGTCCTGTGCGGCGGTGTCCTGTGCGGCGGTGTCCTGTGCGGCGGTGTCCTGTGCGGCGGTGTCCTGTGCGGCGGTGTCCTGTGTGGCGGTGTCCTGTGGGACGGTGTCCTGTGTGGCGGTGTCCTGTGCGGCGGTGTCCTGTGCGGCGGTGTCCTGTGTGGCGGTGTCCTGTGTGGCGGTGTCCTGTGTGGCGGTGTCCTGTGGGACGGTGTCCTGTGCGGCGGTGTCCTGTGTGGCAGTGTCCTGTGCGGCGGTGTCCTGTGCGGCGGTGTCCTGTGCGGTGGTGTCCTGTGCGGCGGTGTCCTGTGCGGCGGTGTCCTGTGCGGCGGTGTCCTGTGCGGTGGTGTCCTGTGTGGCGGTGTCCTGTGTGGCGGTGTCCTGTGCGTCAGTGTCCTGTGCGTCAGTGACGGGTGCGGCGGTGTCCTGTGCGGCGGTGTCCTGTGCGGCGGTGTCCTGTGCGGCGGTGTCCTGTGTGGCGGTGTCCTGTGTGGCGGTGTCCTGTGGGACGGTGTCCTGTGGGACGGTGTCCTGTGTGGCGGTGTCCTGTGGGACGGTGTCCTGTGCGGCGGTGTCCTGTGCGGCGGTGTCCTGTGCGGCGGTGTCCTGTGTGGCGGTGTCCTGTGTGGCGGTGTCCTGTGGGACGGTGTCCTGTGGGACGGTGTCCTGTGGGACGGTGTCCTGTGGGACGGTGTCCTGTGCGGTGGTGTCCTGTGTGGCGGTGTACTGTGCGGCGGTGTACTGTGCGGCGGTGTCCTGTGCGGCGGTGTCCTGTGCGGTGGTGTCCTGTGCGGCGGTGTACTGTGCGGCGGTGTCCTGTGCGGCGGTGTCCTGTGCGGCGGTGTCCTGTGCGGCGGTGTCCTGTGCGGCGGTGTACTGTGCGGCGGTGTACTGTGCGGCGGTGTACTGTGCGGCGGTGTACTGTGTGGCGGTGTACTGTGCGGCGGTGTCCTGTGCGGCGGTGTACTGTGCGGTGGTGTCCTGTGCGGCGGTGTCCTGTGCGGTGGTGTACTGTGCGGCGGTGTCCTGTGTGGCGGTGTACTGTGCGGCGGTGTACTGTGCGGCGGTGTACTGTGCGGCGGTGTCCTGTGTGGCGGTGTACTGTGTGGCGGTGTACTGTGCGGCGGTGTACTGTGCGGCGGTGTCCTGTGTGTCGGTGTACTGTGCGGCGGTGTCCTGTGCGGCGGTGTACTGTGCGGTGGTGTCCTGTGCGGCGGTGTCCTGTGCGGTGGTGTCCTGTGCGTCAGTGACGGGTGCGGCGGTGTCCTGTGCGGCGGTGTCCTGTGCGGCGGTGTCCTGTGTGGCGGTGTCCTGTGTGGCGGTGTCCTGTGTGGCGGTGTCCTGTGTGGCGGTGTCCTGTGTGGCGGTGTCCTGTGGGACGGTGTCCTGTGGGACGGTGTCCTGTGGGACGGTGTCCTGTGTGGCGGTGTCCTGTGGGACGGTGTCCTGTGCGGCGGTGTACTGTGCGGCGGTGTCCTGTGCGGCGGTGTCCTGTGCGGTGGTGTCCTGTGCGTCAGTGACGGGTGCGGCGGTGTCCTGTGCGGCGGTGTCCTGTGCGGCGGTGTCCTGTGTGGCGGTGTCCTGTGTGGCGGTGTCCTGTGTGGCGGTGTCCTGTGTGGCGGTGTCCTGTGTGGCGGTGTCCTGTGTGGCGGTGTACTGTGTGGCGGTGTCCTGTGGGACGGTGTCCTGTGGGACGGTGTCCTGTGCGGCGGTGTCCTGTGTGGCGGTGTCCTGTGCGGCGGTGTACTGTGCGGCGGTGTCCTGTGTGGCGGTGTACTGTGCGGCGGTGTCCTGTGCGGCGGTGTACTGTGCGGTGGTGTCCTGTGCGGCGGTGTCCTGTGCGGTGGTGTCCTGTGCGTCAGTGACGGGTGCGGCGGTGTCCTGTGCAGCGGTGTCCTGTGCGGCGGTGTCCTGTGTGGCGGTGTCCTGTGTGGCGGTGTCCTGTGTGGCGGTGTCCTGTGTGGCGGTGTCCTGTGTGGCGGTGTCCTGTGGGACGGTGTCCTGTGGGACGGTGTCCTGTGGGACGGTGTCCTGTGTGGCGGTGTCCTGTGGGACGGTGTCCTGTGCGGCGGTGTACTGTGCGGCGGTGTCCTGTGCGGCGGTGTCCTGTGCGGTGGTGTCCTGTGCGTCAGTGACGGGTGCGGCGGTGTCCTGTGCGGCGGTGTCCTGTGCGGCGGTGTCCTGTGCGGCGGTGTCCTGTGCGGCGGTGTCCTGTGTGGCGGTGTCCTGTGTGGCGGTGTCCTGTGTGGCGGTGTCCTGTGTGGCGGTGTCCTGTGGGACGGTGTCCTGTGGGACGGTGTCCTGTGCGGCGGTGTCCTGTGCGGCGGTGTCCTGTGTGGCGGTGTCCTGTGCGGCGGTGTACTGTGCGGCGGTGTCCTGTGCGGCGGTGTCCTGTGTGGCGGTGTACTGTGCGGCGGTGTCCTGTGGGACGGTGTCCTGTGGGACGGTGTCCTGTGGGACGGTGTCCTGTGCGGTGGTGTCCTGTGCGGCGGTGTCCTGTGTGGCGGTGTACTGTGCGGCGGTGTCCTGTGCGGCGGTGTCCTGTGGGACGGTGTCCTGTGGGACGGTGTCCTGTGGGACGGTGTCCTGTGCGGTGGTGTCCTGTGCGGCGGTGTCCTGTGTGGCGGTGTACTGTGCGGCGGTGTACTGTGCGGCGGTGTCCTGTGCGGCGGTGTACTGTGCGGCGGTGTCCTGTGTGGCGGTGTACTGTGCGGCGGTGTACTGTGCGGCGGTGTCCTGTGTGGCGGTGTACTGTGCGGCGGTGTACTGTGCGGCGGTGTCCTGTGCGGCGGTGTCCTGTGCGGTGGTGTCCTGTGCGGCGGTGTACTGTGCGGCGGTGTCCTGTGCGGCGGTGTACTGTGCGGCGGTGTCCTGTGCGGCGGTGTACTGTGCGGCGGTGTCCTGTGCGGCGGTGTCCTGTGCGGCGGTGTCCTGTGCGGCGGTGTCCTGTGCGGCGGTGTCCTGTGCGGCGGTGTACTGTGCGGCGGTGTACTGTGCGGCGGTGTACTGTGCGGCGGTGTCCTGTGCGGCGGTGTCCTGTGCGGCGGTGTACTGTGCGGCGGTGTACTGTGCGGCGGTGTCCTGTGCGGCGGTGTCCTGTGCGGCGGTGTCCTGTGCGGCGGTGTCCTGTGCGGCGGTGTCCTGTGCGTCAGTGTCGTGTGCGTCAGTGTCCTGAGCATCAGTGTCATGTGCGTCAGTGTCCTGAGCATCAGTGTCCTGGGCGTCAGTGTCCTGGGCGTCAGTGTCCTGGGTAGGTGTGTCCTGGGTTGGCTGTGACGAGGGCCTGTTCCTGTGGCTGCCCGCCTCACCGCTGGATCTGGCCCGCCGGCGTCACCGCACTCGCACTAGACGGGGGCGTCGTCTCCCTGGTGCTCCGGGTCTGTCCCTGGCTCGTGGCCTCCCTGCATCATCCTTGGGGCGGTCGCCATCACGGGGACGGGTGGGTCGACGTTTGGTCCTGCAATACACAATACAGCATGCATGGTTATGGGGGGGAAGGGTGATAAGGGGGATATGGGCAAAGTAGGATATGGGGGAAGTGGCCACGCGCAGCCGTAACAGGTGAAACTGTCGCGAATGGCGTCACGAAACTGCTAGCCCATTCCCGGCTGGAGAATTCGCGACGTTCCGGAGAGTACGACGCTGGAGTTATTCGCGCCATTTTTGCCGCCGGGCCATCGCGCCAATTCACGGAGAATCCCGCCCCTGAAATTTTACACCTCAAGATCATTCCAGGGCTCGAGTGGGGACCTGTGTGGCATTGCGCAGGCCATAGCCCACAGGTGCATCCGACAGGTCACAGAATCCCTGTGTGCCCGGGTAGGGAATTACATCAACTTTGATGCGGACCAAGCCCAGCAAGATGCTCAGCCAACAGGTTTCTCTGCCATCGCCGGGATGCCCCATCCCCTGGGGGCTGATAGACTGCTCACATGTCACCTTGCGCTTACCGGGCAATCTGGGAGTACCCTACGTTAATATGAGGAGGTCCCACTCCCTGAATATACAGCTCGTGTGTGATGAGCACATGAATATCATGCACATGTGTGCACGCTTCCCAGACAGTGTCCATAACAGTTACATCCTGACGCAATCGGTCATCCCCGGCCTCTTCGAGGATCATCCCAGGATGGGCGGCTGGCTTTTAGGGCATAAGGGGGACGTGCTGAGGACCTAGCTAATAACAACAGTACGGAGGCCGGAGACTGAAGCGGGAGACCTGATACAACAAGGCCCATGTGGCCACCTGGGCTGTAATGAAGCGGTGCATCGGTCTGCTCAAAATGTGCTTCTGATGCTTCGATCACTCTGGTGGTGCCCTGCAGTATACTGCCAGGGGAGTTGCCCGCTTTGTGGTGGTCTGCTGTATCCTCCACAACCTGGCACAGCAGTGTGGCGACCTGCTGAAGGTTGGGGATGAGGAACATGTGCCCACCTCCTAGGAGGGGAATGATGAGGAGGCGCCGGATCAGCAGAGGCCGGAGGACAATCCCAGGGGGGAACCGGAGTCCCAGCAGGAAGCAGCAGGTCAGGTGGCAGCGGTGAGGGTCCGACAAGCCCGGAGGGCCAGGAGGCCTTCATACTCACCCACTTCACATAGCACATGGCCTGGGCCATCATTGACACCATACCTACGCCCACCCTCCCAGGGTCTGTGTTACATCACTCCAGGTTGCTGGGACTG
Source organism: Scyliorhinus canicula (assembly GCF_902713615.1). Classification (NCBI taxonomy): domain Eukaryota; kingdom Metazoa; phylum Chordata; class Chondrichthyes; order Carcharhiniformes; family Scyliorhinidae; genus Scyliorhinus; species Scyliorhinus canicula. The sequence continues at coordinate 81,887,174 of NC_052150.1, forward strand.
TGCTGGCATACTGTGCTGACACTGTCAGCAGATCACTGTCGAGGGCAGGGGGTGATGATAACCCGCAGAGAGCTGAGCGCCAGTGCTCCTCAATCTATGCCATCGTCTGACCCCTGTCTGCCTGCTGAGTGCTCGCTCACACCCATCACCTGCACACGGTGTGCCTGGAGAGATGAGCCAAGGGTTCGGAGGATGGTCTGCATTTCGGAGGAAAGTGAGAGGCATCATACTGGTTGTGCTCAAGGGTTTTTAATGTGTCACAGGTGTCGAACAATTCCCCACTCTCCCGAAGGTGCCGCCCCACTCTCCCCACCACTCTTTCACCCCCTCCACCTAACCCCCCGACCTTTTGCTCCCCTCTCCCTGTGCCCTAAGTGATCCTCAACGTGCTTAACCTTCCTAGCTCTATCGCTACGTCTAAGTGTGTCCCCAGGATGCACATCAGAGGTGGAGGCAGCCAGGTGCTTACCTCATCCCATTGCCTTTCATGGCTCTGGCATGCGTCCTCTGGGAGCTCTGGGGGCGGAAGGCCCCAGCTCACTTGTTAGCTGCACATGCACAGCGGTGCTGCTCTGTCCCATGTGCTGACCTTGAGATGCGGCCTCATTAGAAGAGTGGAACTTGGAGGAGCTTGCGGCCTCTTTGCCATTCCATGGGTCTGGGTTGGCATCCAGCACCCTCTCCTCCCGGTCAGTGCCCACAGGGCTCTGGGGTTCACCTCGGGACGGAGGGGCAGCTGGTTCGACCCCCGGCTGCCCCTGCATCATTTGGTTTGCCAGCCTGGCAGTTCCCCATTCTCTGCACCATCGTGTAGACGCCCTCCGTGATGCTTGTCAGTGACTGGGACATGCTCTTCAGCTCTTGGCAATGCCCACCTGAGAGCGGGACATGCCCTGCACTACCTCATCAAGGTCAGCCTGATACTGGGGTCACATCCCCCAGCGAGTCGGACATTCCGTTGAGACATTCCGTTCAAGTCACCGACTGCGCGACGCCTTGAACACCTTCACTAATGGTGCTGACATCGTGCACCAGGCTTTCCACTGTTGTCGCCACCCTAGCAATGTTGGCCACGGTGCCATGCATTGCCGGTGAAATCTTCAGCGCCCATAGCCTCTGGGACTCCTCCAAGTGGCTAAGGATCTGATGGAGTGTCGCTGACATCTCCCTCTGAATGTCCTGGCCACACCCTAACATCTCCATCAGCTCTGGGATGACCTCTTCCACAGGCTCAGCATCAGGCTGGGACCGAGCAGGTTCCTGGGATCCAGCAGACCTCTGACTGCTGTCTCGCATGGGGATTTCTTCCTCATCGGCATTATGGTGCTCACCAGATTCTGCCCCCTAAGCCTGACCACTAACATTCTCCACCAAGGTGTGCGTATCTACGCTGGTGGAGGGTGGGGATGACAGCTGTGACGCAACTATTACAGTTGCATCCTCGGAGCTCCCCTCCTTCCTGGTCTCATGGAAGGCTGGAGGGGAGGAAATTCAGAATAGGCCGTCGCCGTCGGCTGGAGGATCTGCGGGAGAATGGACATGTGGTCAGTGCGAGGGATGGGTCAGTCAGTCCGTCAATCACTACTCACGTTTGTCAGGTCCTCCGAGTGGAGTCCGGTGGTTCCTCACCACTGCGGCATCTGCTGGCCTCCACGTTGTTGACTGTCCTGTCCTCGGCCACATCAGTCACCTCCAGGCACGCTTGTCGAAGGTGTCCGGTACTGAGAGTATTGAGCAGTTAGCACGACAACAGTGCTGAAATTATCATTTCTAAGCTTATATCTTAATAGACTGTTATGCATGATTTTTAGCCAAAAAAGTATTAGCTGATACAGCATAATGCTTCCAAATTATTAAAGCCTTACCCACCTACATTCTGATCACAGCTAAGTCTCTCCAGCAACAGACAACACCGCCAATCTGGGCCGCCTCCCGGCGATTGTGGGACAGCTTTTCCTGAGGAGACACAGAGGGGGCATCGTTAGCCACATGCATGGTTCACAGCGGTGGGAGGGGGTTTGTGAAGGAAGGGTTGGGGGGATTGAAGGGGGAGGGGGTGTGGAGGTCACATGGAGAGTTGTGAGGTCGACGGTCCCGGGGGGGGGGGGGGGGGGGGGGGGGGGGGGTGGAAAGGTCTCGGTGGGGCGGGGGGGGGGTTGCATTGGTGTCTACTCACTCATGCTGTCCAGTGTGGGCCGTTGACCTTTTTCCTGCACTGTAGGCCAGTCCTCCTGGCCACAGTGCCCGAGCTGACAGCTGCCGCCACCTTATCCTAGGCAACACTGGCTGCCTTATGACTGACCCTCCGGGACCCTCGGGGGAACAGGACATCCCTCTTGACCTCCACAGCTTCTAGCAGCCTCCCCAGCTCTGTGTCCCTGAATCTTGGGGCCGGTCTCCTTGACGCTATTATTGCGAGCTGGCTGTGTAAGTGCTACTTAAGTGATGCTCAAACCTGTAGCGAGGGCTGGCGAGCATGGCCCCGGCGAATCAGCTGCCGAGCCTTCATTTGTGACGAGAAGCCCGTGAAGCCTCATTAAGTGGATCAATCAATGTTGAATTGCATTGCTGACCTCACCGGCCCAAGTGCCCGGAGGTTTTCAGCAATTCCCGCTCGCTACCACACTGAGAATTGTTTCCGGAGAATCATGCCCATAGTCTCCCAAATGGAGAATTTCGCCCAGAATTTGTTTGTCCTTCAAACTAGGTCCTTAGCTTCTATTATCAATAGGCATTTAAAACTCAAGCACTGTGTCACCTAAACACTTCAAGTCATCTATTAATTCTTCAAATTACTCTATGAATCTTGGTCCGTCACCTGGGCTTTTCAGTGCCAAATCTGAACCACACTATGCGTGTATGTGTATGGAGGGTAGCGGCACAAGGAGGCACTTTCTGTGTATTTGTTGGGGGGGGGGGGAAGGGCAGAGAGAGACACTGTGTATGTAGTTACGGGGAGGATAGCACAAACTGTCTGTGTGTGATTGGGGGAGGGGGAGGTGCAGAGGTTCTGGGCTGGATTCTCTGATTCTGAGGCTATGTCCGCAGGATCCATCTGGTCTTACAACCAAAACGTTGGTGTCAATATCGTACCAATCCTCCGCCCGGCGCAGCCCGCCATACAAGGCCTCGGCTTCACCTGCGGATACGGCCACAGAATAGCCGGGTCTGTGGCCGCGCCCGGATCCAGCCTGCCAAAAACTGCCCGGGTGTAATCCCCCTCACTACGCCCATCAGTCCCTCCAGCTCCCGCAGAAGCCCCCCCCCCCCTGCCAGCGGAATAGCTCCCACCCCCCAACTGGAGACGCTAGACACAGTCCGTATCCGCCACGCAGTTCCCCCGAATGTTGTGAGGACACGTGTCCCATGCCGTCGGGAAGTCGGCCCATCGGGGGAGAAGCATTGGGGGAGGGAATCAGGTGATGTCCTGAGGCCGTCCCGACAGCGTGCGGCCTCGAGTATGCCATTTCTGAGGGGGCAGAGCTATTGGAAAAATGGCGTCCCCGATTCCAGCGTAAAAATGGATTCTGCGGCCGATCATCGAATGCGATTTCGGCGTCGCCGATAGGAGAATCCAGCCCACTACCTTTTGTCTGTTGGTGGAGAAACTTAGCTGTGATCAGAATGTAGGTGGGTAAGGCTTTAATAATTTGGAAGCATTATGCTGTATCAGCTAATACTTTTTTGGCTAAAAATCATGCATAACAGTCTATTAAGATATAAGCTTAGAAATGATAATTTCAGCACTGTTGTCGTGCTAACTGCTCAATACTCTCAGTTACTCAGAATGATAGTTAATTTCCTATTTTACTCATGTTGGAATTGCAGTAAATTATGCACACAGCAGGTCACCCAATAAAGCAGCAGAATCAATAATCGGAACTCGCAGTACACTTCAATAATGAGCCACTTAAACAGCTGGAGTGGTACTGGGAACCGCGGGCAATTGAGACTCAACAATATCCGTGAAGGATGGAATAGTGCAGCCAAATGGAAGCCAAATTTTCTGATAAACTACTGAAAGCTCTTGAGGAAGGAGCTAGGGAGGGGAAGGACCCAGTGGTATTGATGGACACTCTGTTTACATTGAGAAGCAGGTTCTGTTTGGTGATGCAGGAGGCAGAAGATGGTAATGAACGCTATGGAATAGGCCCAAAGAAATCTGCTTTGGTGATTTCACATCTCAAGCACCTGCCAAAAGATCCGGCGAGGCACTCAAATGTCCGTTGACCTTGATGGGCCCAACAGATACCACCGGCAGGAAAGGTCTGACAAGTTTGGCCAATTTGTAAGAAAATCACCTTTGCCGACATTTCCATCCTGGAAGAAATGGTGCTGGAAGAGGAGGGTCTTCTGATGCTGGCACAGTAGAATATTGTGGCAATTAATCCTTTGCTTGCATGGAGAAATTCAGATAAATAGTACAGTTACAATTATGAAGGATAGATGGCAACTTGTGTGTCCAGCAAAAGTCTGCACACAAGAATTATCTATCTTTAACTTATGCGTTGCCCTGAGCACGGTCGCACAGTAGCCAGCACTGTTGCTTCACAGCGCCAGGGTCCCAGGTTCGATTCCCGGCTTGGGTCATTGTCTCGTGTGGAGTTTGCATGTTCTCCCTGTGTCTGCGTGGGTTTCCTCTGCGTGCTCCGGTTTCCTCCCACAAGTCCCGAAAGACGTGCTTGTTAGATGAATTGGACATTCTGAATTCTCCCTCTGTGTACCTGAATAGGCACCACTTTCGCCGTAATGTAGCAACTAGCACAGTGGCTGGCACTGTTGCTTCACAATGCCAGGGACCCGGATTCGGTCACTGACTGTGTGGTCTGCACGATCCTCCCGTTTCTGCGTAGGTTTCCTCCCACAGTCCTGAAAGACGTGCTTGTTAGGTGAATTGGACATTCTGAATTCTCCCTCAGTGTACCCGAATAGGCGCCGTAGTGTGGCATAGGGGATTTTCACAGTAACTTCATTGCAGTGTTAATGTAAGCCTACTTGTGACAATAAAGATTATTATCATAAGTATTGTACATTGTCACTGCTCTTGCTGCAATATGTGCACAATTTTGTTAGCTTACCAGGTGACCCTTGATGCAGTCAAGATACATGAAGTGGGTCAGACAGTATTCAGATAGCTGTCCTTTACATCATTGGCTGGGACAGGAAGCAGAACAGGGCATGGTGAAGCCAGTTTCATATGAGGGCCAGCAATACACCACAAAATGTAATTGATTAACGTTACATGGCAGCACAGTGGTTCGCACAATTGCTTCACAGCACCAGGGTCCCAGGTTCGATTCCCAGCTTGGGTCACTGTGTGTGTGCGGAGTCTGGACCTTCTCCCCACATCTACGTGGATTTCCTCCGGTTTCCTCCCACAAGTCCCGAAAGACGTGCTGTTAGATAATTTGGACATTCTGAATTCTCCCTCCGTGTACCCGAACAGGCGCCAGAATGTTGCGACTAGGGGCATTTCTTCACAGTACCTTCATTACAGTGTTAATGAAAGTCTACTTGTGACAATAATAATAGTAATAATAAAGATATCATGATTACTTTCCATACAAGTTACTATGCCAGCAGTAATAAGCTCAATTATTCTAATAAAGATAACACAGATGCATTCAATGAGTGGGAGCTGTGTGCTATGCAGCACTTCTAACAACCCAGGCACAACGACTGATGCTGATTTCCAGTCTACCGACGAGGGGGCCACAATGATGATTTAAAATGATTTATTCTTATTGTTTTTGTTACTGATTAGTAAATACTTAGGAGAGACAAACATTATAGTCTCATTTTGCTTTACTTATTTTCTATTTCTAATTGTCATGTTCCTATTTTTGATTTTACCTTCTGTTTTTCGCATTTGATTTATTGTGGTCACTTTATTTGCAGTGCATTCTCCTAATTATAACTTAGTTTTAGCTTTTCTATTTTTCATGTAGTATCTTAGTCATGATGGGCTGAATGTCTACCTTCTGTGTTTTACTGTTCTATGCATAATTCAATGGTAGGCACGTACCTTCTGTCCCAACATTCCAGGAAGACCCATAACACCCTGAAATGTAATGAGATTCTGAGTTAATAACCTTGTTAGAGCAACGTTTACACAGTTCAGGTTCTCTTTCTCAAGTCACAGGGCATTCCATATTGTGTACTGTCAGTATAGCTAATGAGAGCAAATAGTACATGTATAATATGTCCCAATCTACACTACAGATTATATGACAAGTGCTCTTACCATTTCTCCTTTGATTCCTTGTTGACCCCTTTCACCTGTCATCCCCTGTGAAAAGCACACTTTATTAGAATGGATATATTCTGATATGTTTTAACCTGTCCTTTGCAGAGAACAAATTACTAGAAATTGTATTTTAAACACAACAAAGCTTTATCACTTGACCTTTGTGATTTGTCTTCATTTGTCCTGAAAGTTCTGACGTGTTACTTGTGCACAGTTACTCCAGCAGATGTACTGGGCATCCTCCAAAGTAGTTGTCATTATTGCTCGAGTCAGCTTGGTTAACAAATTGTGTCTTCAACTGACATCCATTTCCAGCAAAGGCAGCTGGACAACAAGCAGGATCAATCACCTTGTCCCCAATTCAGTAAAGGTAAAGTCGCCACAATCCCAGATGACCATAGGCTGCTTTCCCTATGGAAGGAGAGAGCTGACTGGTGGTGATTTAAGCTGAGAATCACCACACCTTAGCCTAGGGGCAAGATTGAGAAGGTGGGCCTTCATGAATAACCCCAAATTTGTAGCAGCGTACTCACACCAGAGCAGCAAGTAACTAAATCAGCATAGTCTAGGGATTGAACCTCAGAACCTCCTGGTCGAGGGGCTGGATTTTCACCGAGTCCCTTTAAAAATGGTGGCTGGGGCCTGATTCTGGGATGCCAACTATATTCCTGGGGTTTCTGATTTTCAGGAGTGCCTTCTAAGGGTGAAGGTCGGTCTGGATCGCGAGCTTGCCCTCTGCACTTCTAACATGGCCGGTTATATTATAGGAATTGGCAGGTCGTACTCCTCTGCATTTTATTGCAGTTAGGGAGCTTTGTAAAGAGTCATGATTCATGGCACCTCAGGGGTGTAGTGAGTCATAATCTGCAGAGCGGACCATTTGAAAGGCAAGTTCGAAAAAGACTCACCATGCCCCCTGTGTGAAAGTATACCTCTAAATATCCCCTACGGCCCCTCATGCTCCGATGCCAAGTTATGCCTCCCAAAGAACCCCTATGGTTGCTCATGCTCCCCATGTGAAACTATGTCCCCCCCAAACAATCTCTTTGACCCCCCCATCCATGCAAAGCCATGGTACTTCCATGCCCATTCACCAATTTATTTATGCCTTACTGCAGTCTAACAAAAGGGTGAGTCATCCAGATCCATTAAAGTATCAATAATGGACACTGCTAGCTTTTAAAACTTATTTATGTTGTGTGAATAAACATTGTGAAAGGGCCAGCAAAGATCAGAACTGTCAATCAAGCAATGTTTTCTTTGGTGCTTAGGTGTTTCAACAGGATAATGGATTTCTGGGCTCTCAGTCAAGAATACATAATGAGAGCCCATATAACAATTAGCCAAGGTGGATGGGGCAAACTGAGAATTTTCCAAACTCCCAAATCCAGCCCTAAATATCTCAATCACACAGTATTAACCATTGAGCCATTAAGGACCTGAAGGCTGATTTCAAAAATTATTTTTTATATATCTTCAATGATCTACTGACCTTTTCACCTTTATGACCCATCAAACCCTGGAAAAATAGAATAAAAATGCAATTAACTTTTTCACATTCAGTCGAGGAATTAACATTCCTCTTTAATATGGACATTTTACCCAATATGCATTGCACACAGTCAGATTCTACTGATCCTCTTACCCAAGAAACGTTTATCAATCTCAGTACTAAAGATTTCAATTGACCCAGCATTTTGTGGTTTAAATTTCCCTGTGTGAAATAGTGTTTCTTCATTTCATTTTTAAATAGTCTAGCTCCAATTTTAGTATGATGATCCTTCATCCCGAGTTCTCAACCAGAGAAAATAGTTCCTCTATATCTACCCTAATGTATGCCTTTATCATTTTAAACACCTCTAAGGTCATCTCTTAACCTTCTGATGAATTCTCCCATTTCTTCAATGGATGAATGTTCAGCAAGGAGACCAACTATTCACCATCTATGTGGTGTTAAACCAAATATTAATTTGCCGATCCAATTGTAAATATTATATATGAAGATACTGTTGAAAGGATGGACAAAGGCACTGGCTTTACAGCTTGCTCACTTGTCCTGTGGGTTCCTGCATCTGCACTCTTTTAATGTTGAGAATATTGAATATAGAAAATCCTCCATTTGGATCTGTCCAGCGCCTTCTTTGCCCCCATCTTGTCAGGTCCAAATTGCAGGCCCTTTGACTTTCTAAACTTAAGGAAATACAAACTACATTTATGTAATCTGTCCTCAGAATTAACCTGTACTATGCCAGGGGATTAAGGTTATATTATGAGCATTCTCTGGCATCATGTAGTTGAATCTGTGCTGTCTCTGGCATCATGCAGTTAAATCTGTGCTGTACCCACTCCAAGGCCATCAAATCCTCCCTGAGGTTCGGTGACTTCAACTGGTTGCAGTTTGACTAAAGCTCTGCACAACTGTAGTTCCACCCTCAAGGTAGAGGTCAACATTCCAATATCCCTTTTCTTTACTTTTTCTACCTGTTACGAGCTTTTACTGGTTTATGTGCATGGGTCTCTTTACTGCCCCACTTTCTCACAATTAAGAAAATATTCTGATTTGTCTTTCTCAGATTGCAAAGTGGATGATTGCACACTTTCTCATTTCAAGTTCCTTCTACCATAGTTTTGTCCACTTACTTAAGCACGGTAGCACAGTGGCTGGCACTGTTGCTTCACAATGCCAGGGACCCGGATTCGGTCACTGACTGTGTGATCTGCACGATCCTCCCGTTTCTGCGTAGGTTTCCTCCCACAGTCCTGAAAGACGTGCTTGTTAGGTGAATTGGACATTCTGAATTCTCCCTCAGTGTACCCGAACAGGCGCCGTAGTGTGGCATAGGGGATTTTCACAGTAACTTCATTGCAGTGTTAAAGTAAGCCTACTTGTGACACTAATAAAGATTATTATTTGTCGTTGCCCCTCTACCCTACATAACTTAACATGCCTAATAATTTAGTGCGAACATTGATGTACAATTCTGTAATCCTTCATCTAAGTCATTGACATAAGTTGTGAAAAGCTCAGAAAATTCATGCCCCAATTCAGATCTCTGGGAAACACCATAATCAAGAGATTCTTCCCGTTAAACCAACTCTCTTCTTCATATCCCCTAACCAACTTTGAACCCATGCAATCTATACATGTTTATTTTGCTAATAATGACTTGAGCAGAATTTTACCAAGTACCTTGTACAGGGAAGTGAGTTAATAAACAAGAATAATTTGTTATTGATGCTGAAAAATATTCACAATCCTCGATTGGAAAATATTTTTAAAATCTTACTATTTTCATAATTGAATGAGAATAGTTTTGTGGCCGATGTTTCAAAATACCAATATCACTTGCAAACAGAATGTTGCGGTTTGTGAGTCAGCGATTATGTTGTAACAGGATTGCGTTTTACTCCCACTAAGTGGAAATTTCAGCCATGCTTGTAAACCCACTTGTATGAGCCTCATAGTGGTTCAAGGACACGGAACACACAGGCAGTTGGCATCTGCACTGTCGGTCACGGGTAGCACAAAAATGTCCTAAAACTAAAATACCCAGCCCCTTCCCCTGCATATTAAATTGAAATGTTATGTTATAAATAGTAAGATATCACGGAGTCATTTGAAAACTGTAAGCCAATCTCAAGGTTTAGGTGTCGGTCATAAATATTTTGAATTTCACTCTCACAATTCATGACGCCATCTGAACTCCATGGCTGAATTATAGCCTTGTGCTCACTTGTAAGTACTTTAAAAAAAAACGTATTTTTATTTATTTCTGCAGCTCAATTAGCATTAGAATATTTTGAGATAAAATGATGTTTCTCTAATTCTGATAATAATAATAGATTCCTGACAAGTAATTCATTGGTCATGTCAATAATATGGCTTTTAAATGTCGATCCTATCAAGGACCAGGCGCATTGATAATTCCTGTGAAGGCCTGCTGTGACAACATATTTTAAATCAGCCTACATCTGTCTTTGCATATTCATTACGAGAAAAACTTCATCTCAGTTTTGACTAAAGGAATAAGTTGCCTTTTTCCATTGAGTGCTCTATAGATAGATTTCCGCAACATGTAGATGCCATTCAGATGCGTGCCAAGTAAATTTAGTGAGAGTTGCTATACCAGACTCAAAAGAGCAACTGATTGTCGATGTATGTTAGCTTCACTGGCTCCAGTTAAATGGAACACTATTTGCAATATATAAAGTAATCTACTTTCCTTAATGAGTTATATCGGTTTCACAGAAGACTGAGTAAATTGGTTGAGAGTCTAGCAAATATACAAGACAATAGGTGACTCGGGAAATGCACTGGCGTGCTTTGATCATGTGTGAATGTTGAAGCACAATTCCACTCTTATGTCACATCAATCTTTGGAATGTAATCGATCACATTAAATTTGTGTAGCTGCAAGTGTATCTATAGGCGAGGAAGAATTCATCTCCTGTAGGTGTGACTAGAAATTATGTTGTGCGAAAAAACATATTCACAGATCTGCATATGGCTGCACTGATAACAGCTGGTCAGATCTGATAATTGTAAACTGTAAAGTCACCACAGTCTCAGATGACCATAGGCCGCTTTCCCCTTTATAAGTTCATAAGATATAGGAGTGCAACTTGGCCATCTGGCCCAGCGAGTCTGCTCTGCCATTCGATCATGGCTGATCTCATCCTGGCCTTAACTCCACCGTCCTGCGCGTTCTCCATAACCCTCAAACCATTACCACTTAAATCTGTCTAACTCATCCTGAGATTTACTCACTGTCCCAGCATCCACCACACTCTGGGGTAGTGAATTCCACAGATACACAACCGTTTGGGAGAAGTAGTTTCTCCTCAACTCTGAGGCGGCACGGTACCACAGTGGTTAGCACTGTTAGCGCCCGGTTCAATTCCCGGTTTGGCTCACTGTCTGTGCGGAGTCTGCATGTTCTCCCCGTGTCTGCGAGGGTTTCCTCCGGGCGCTCCGTCTTCCTCCCACAAGTCCTGAAAGATGTGCTTGTTAGGTAAATTGGACATTCTGAATTCTCCCTCAGTGTACCCGAACAGGTGCCGGAGTGTGGTGACTAGGGGATTTTCACAGTAACTTCATTGCAGTGTTAATGGAAGCCTACTTGTGACACTAATAAAGATTACTATTTTAAATTTGCTACCTCTTATCTGAAGACTACGACTTCTCATTCTAGAATGCCCCACGAGAGGAAGTATCCACTCCATGTCTACTTTATCCATACCTGTGAGGGGGAGAGCTGACTGGTGGTGATTTAACCTGAGGATCACCACACCTCAGGCAAGGGGCAAGTTTGAGAATACGGGGCCTTCTTGAAAAAGATCTGATAATATATTGTATTAATCTTACCAGAAGTAATTCTTCATACAGATAACGATCTGCATTGTTGTGATACTGAATCCAGCTATTGTCAACTCATAACCTTGATTGCTGGAGACAATGGAATTTCTGACTGTTCTGGTCCTGCCGAAGGCGGCTCACGATGGGCTCCCAGGCTGCATGGCCAGCGAGCATTGCAAATGATCATTGATTTTCGCAGGGCCAGAAAATGCTGCCTCCTGCCACACCCTGCCTTCCCTCACCATTTTACCGGCCCCATCACTCCCCAGCTTTCCCTCTGGAGTAGAAGGCTAGGAAATTCAGTATCTCTGTTAGGTGAAACATTGTTTCATGCCATACTGATTCAGTGTTATAATGATAGTTAGCAAAACTTCATGTATTTTATATTTGTATTTCTGGGAGTATAAATTAGAAATTTTGTAATCAAATTAAACCTAATGTACTGACTTTATCCAACTGTTCAGCTGCAAATTTCAATAAAGGTGACTCATATTTTATAGCCTAAATCACAACAACTGACAAAGCATTTCTTCTTCCCCCAGCCAAAAATGAAAATGAAGCTAGTGTCTGAACCCGCACAGTCAGGTCCAGTTCCAGAATGTTGTGGTGATTGGGGGCACTCACTTTCTTTCAATTACTTGATAATGTGCTAAGCATTTCTGGTATTGAGAGAGACATACAACAGGAGAAAGCTACAAACCTTAGAGCCCATTGGTCCTCTTGCACCTGGCAATCCCATTAATCCGTGATCACCCATTTCACCCTTAAAATAAGAGACAGAAATCAGATATTGTACTGTACTTAGCAATAAATTACTGTTTACAATGGCGAAAACAGCCTGGGCAATTCCTATTAAAACAACAATCCCCTGCAATCCATATTAATTATGCTTTATAATAATAAACCAAAAGCATCTTCAGAGAAAAGCAACTGACAAAAATGTCTTATTTGTTTGAAAGCCCATAATGTAATTACAGAAGTAGCATTGAGACACAGTGAAATACATTTTCCGGTATCTAACTGCATGGCATGGGAGATGGACGTTATGACCACGATTTTACTAAATGGGAACAAAGTCCCATAGTGAGCGCGTTCAGCTGCGTGTTTCCCGGCACTTGCACTTGCAACCGATCCTCCCCCAAGCTCCTACGCACTACGGGAGGGACCCTGGCAGCACCCCTCCCAACACCCATGCAGGGTACCCCCAGCCCAATCACACCCATGCATAAAATACCAGCTTGGCACCTTTTCAGTGTCAACGTGGCACTGAAACATCTTCTGGCATTGCCACCTAGGCACCTTGCAGTGCCAGGGTGTTCTGTTGGCATCAGCAGTGCCAGGAACCACCTTGCCCAAAGGGCATGCACCTGGGGGCCTCCAATCCCCTGGAAAACTCCCAAGAGTGCCATTACATCTGGTCCCTGTTTTTGGAGACCAGTACTGAATGGTAATAACATTGCTTTTGGTCCAATCCCCACTGCCAACTCCATCAGGTCTTTCTAGTCGGTGGCCAGAGTGATCACCCATTTCATCCAAGCTCCTCAATAACATGTATAATAACATGTCCTGTGACATACATAGTGCCGCCATACAATTGTCAGGTACCATTGGTACTTACTTAGTAACAGCTTAACCAGCAGCCATTACGAGCACCATTACAAACCCACCAATGACACTGATTCTTGTGGGTTCAGGAAGCACTTGAATGGTCACTTCAGGGTGGCATGGTGGCCCAGTGTTGGGGGGTGTGAGGGGGGGCCAGGGTACTCTCCCATATTGCGTTTATGTCTGGGGGGTTTGGTTGGGGATTTTCCGGGGGCTTTGTAGATCCGTACACCATTTAAAAACGACACTCCCGATCTCTCGCTACAATGGGGTGTTCCAACACGCAGAGCTCCCCATTGTAAAAACTGGGGTTTATGTGCGGCCTTGGCTGCGTGTGCCTGTGTAAGCCCCTTATTCAAAGCGAGTCGCATTGAATAGCCATTTTTTTCTCGGCACTGCCAGTGCAGGGAAACATGCAGCTAAACGCGCTCGCTCTGGGACTTTGTTCCCTTTTGGGAAGATCGCGCTCTAAGTGTCATTGAATAGTGGTGAGGAACTCGCCATCAGAACCAGCGGGAACCTCCCTGAAAAACCCACCACAAATTAACTTTTTTGGGGGGAGAATTGTGCCCTATGTCTCAGCTAATAAAAGAAAATATTTCATATGGCTTCTTTTTTAATTTATTTACTGAGGAGCAATTTAACGTGGCCAATCCACCTACCCTGCAGATTTTTGGGTTGTGGGGGCGAAACCCACGCAAACACAGGGAGAATGTGCAAACTCCACACGGACAGTGACCCAGAGCAGGGATCGAACCTGGGACCTCGGCGCCGTGAGGCAGCAATGCTAACCACTGCACCACCGTGCTGCCCTCATATGGCTTCTTAATCACATTATCCATTTCCTCTGCTAGCTGCAGGAATCTACGGGCATGCGTTCCAAGATCATTCTGTCCCTCTACATTTCTCAGTATGCCATTATTAATTTTGCATTCCTATGCCTTTATTTGCTGTCCCTAACTGCATTACCTCTCACTTCTTCAAACTGAGTTCCATTTTTGCTCATCTGAGCAGTCCATTGGTATCTTCCTGCAGCCTACAGACTACCTGACCAACTTTTGCATCATCTGCAAATGTCTTAATCATAGCTGAAAAAATGTCTAAATCATTGATATATACCATGAAAATCAAGGGATCTAATCTTGAGTCTTGTAGAACCGCAATCAAAACAGCCTTCCTGTCACAAAATCATCCATCAATCCTTTCCCTTTTATTTCCTGACTGAGGCAACTTTGCATCCAAATTGAGGCTTTATCTGGAATCAGATGGGTTTTTATTTTTCTAGTCGGTCTGCCAGGTGAGAACTTGCCAAAAGCCTTGTTAAAATTCATGTAGATTATATCAAACATGCTAGTCTCGTCAATCCTCCTGGTTTCCCCCCCAAAAAAATTCAAGTTAGTCAGAGATGAAGTTTCCTTAACAAATCCAAACTGACTGTTCTTGATCAATCTGTGCCTTTCTAATTGGTGTTAACTCTCCAATATTCTGAAACCCCAACTGTTGCGAGAGACGATTGGGAAATGACGGTCACAGCTTTGTTATTTCTACCCTATATTTAAGCAATAAGAGGCATTTGCAAAAGTAACATTGAAGCTGTGTTATACTGCCTACTTATACTGTTATAAGTACAAGTAGTTGGAGTTGGTCATGTTGACTAAATAATATTTATTGTTATTGGCCAGCACATCAATTCATTTATGGGATTAACAAGGTTGATAATTTAATCTCAACATTCTGCCCATGATTCAGAGATGTGAAACAGTTGTGTCTGTTTTAAGAGAAGGCCATATATGTTTGTGTGCAATACATATGTGAGAATCTGGAAAACCAATAGCCCTTACCTTAGGCCCAATTGGTCCTGGTGAGCCTGCTGCCCCTGGCAATCCATGAGGGCCCGGTAAACCTGTTCTACCCTTCAAAATAAATATTAAAGAATTAGCCAGATTTTTGGTTTGAGACAAAGGCAAGAAAACAGTCACATAAAAAAATTTTGGAGACAAACTAAATGAAAAAAATGAAAATCGCTTATTGTCACGAGTAGGCTTCAATGAAGTTACTGTGAAAAGCCCCTAGTCGCCACATTCCGGCGCCTGTCCGGGGAGGCTGGTACGGGAATCGAACCGTGCTGCTTGCCTGCTTGGTCTGCTTTAAAAGCCAGCGATTTAGCCCAGTGAGCTAAACCAGTATTTTGTGGTGTCTCGGCTGGGGGTGGGGGCAGTGGTGGGGCGGCTGCCATTCCGTAGCGCAGGGACTCACTTTAGGTACCTGGGGGTGCAGGTTGCATGGGAGTGGGGGGCTCCACAGGTACAACATTTCTAGTTTGGTGGAGAGAGTGAAAGCTGATCTGGCAAGATGGGATGGTCTCCCTCTATCACTGGCGGGTTGGATACAGGCGGTTAAAATGAACGTGTTGCCGCGATTTTTGTTTATTTTTCAATACCTGCTGATTTTCCTGCCAAAGGCTTTTTTCAGAGAGATTGAGGGAAGGATTACTTTGTTCATATGTGGAGGGAAGGTGGCCAGAGTTAGAAAGGTGCTGCTACAGAGGGGAAGGCAGGCAGGGGGTTTGGGTCTTCCAAACTTAATATATTACTACTGGGCGGCGAATGTGAAGAAGATGCAGAGCTGGGTCAGAGGGGTAGATTCCCAGTGAGTCAGATTGGAGGAGAGTTTGTGCAGGGGGTCGGGGCTGAAAGCACTAGCAATAGCGCCGCTCCCGATGGCCCCGGGGAAATACTCAGGGAGTCCGGTAATAATAGCTTCATTGAGAATTTGGAGGCAGTTTTGCAAATACCGGGTTGGGGGCAGGGTCAAGGGAAATGCCGATTCGGGGGAACCACAGGTTTGAGCCAGGGAAGTGGGATGGAAATTTTCAGAATTGGAGGAGAAGGGGATTAAGACACTAAAAGATTTGTTTCTTAGGGGACGGTTTGCGGGATTGAAGGAGCTGGAAGCGAAGTATGGGCTGGAGCAGGGGGAAATATTTAGATACATGCAGGTTCGAGATTTTTCCAGAAAGGAGATAAAAGGAAGGAGGATTACTTTGTTCATATGTGGAGGGAAGGTGGCCAGAGTTTCCTCGTGGAGGCGGCCTCCACATTGCTGGAGGAGGTGCTGACGACAGGGGGCCTGGAGAAGTGGGTAGGGTTTGCATTTTACGGAGCTATTTTTGAAAAGGAGAAGGCACCACTGGAAGGGATCAAAGCAAAGTGGGAGGAAGAGTTGGGAGAGGATATGGAGGAGGGGTTCTGGTGTAAGGTGCTCTAGAGAATGAATGCTTCCACCTCGTGCGCGAGGTTGGGGCAGATACAGCTGAAAGTGGTATACAGACCTCACGAGGGCGAGGATGAGCCGATTCTTTGAAGGAATAGAAGATGTGTGTGAACGCTGCGGGGGAGGCCTGCTAATCGCGTTCATACGTTTTGGTCCTGTCCAAAGCTAGAGGATTACTGGAAGGAGTTTTTTCGGTTAATTTCTAAAGTGGTGCACGGGAAACCGGACCCAGGCCCCCGGGAGGTCATATTCGGGGTGTCGGACCAGCCAGGGTTGGAAATGGGTGCGGAGGCAGATGGTGTAACTTTCGCATCATTGATCGCCCAAAGGCGGATCCTGATAGGTTGGAGAGCAACTTCTCCACCCTGTGCCCTGGCGTGGCAGGGGGACCTGTTGGAATTCTTGACTCTTGTGAAGGTTAAGTTTGAACTGAGGGGAAGGGTGGAGGGGTTCTACAATTCATCGGTATTATTCATTATGTACTTTCAAGAACTGGATAACATCGAACATTAGTTGGGGTGGGTGGGTGGGAGGGCTGGGGGGAGGGGGGCTGTATGTGTTAATGGCGACTATGGGTGATCCCTGATTCCTTATTGTCATTTGTTTGTGTGAACATGCGGGCTAATGTTTGGGGTTTGGTGGGAGGATGGGATCGTTGTTATTGATATGGAGTTCAACATATTTGTTACTGATTATTGTTTATTGTTGGTGGGTGTAAATTTGGGAGAAAATGTGAAAAAGGAGGCGAATAAAAAATATTTAAAAAAAAAACATTTTTCAGAGTACATCTGTTTTTGGATAGAAAACTGTCAAGAGTTAAGAATTGATCGTATCGGTGTGTATGTTTACTAAACAGACAATACATCAAACTAATTGCAATTTGCTCTTGGCAATGCTTTGTATTCATTTGTTGTGAGGAAAGCCGAATTACATTGCTAATACAGTAAACACTAGGTAGAAGTTGTCACGGTAAAGCCAGATAATGTGCTGCTGGATTGCAATTTGGTCATTGAGACACGGGATTGAAATCAGTGTAGAAAAAGCCACAAGACTGCAGGTCAATAAAAACTTGGAAGCTCGATTTTATTTTTGTTCAAAAAGTTAACAATCAAAATAATGCCTGAAATGTAACTGATTCTCAAAATGAAGGTTGCAATGAATGTGAATGTATATCAATGAATGTAGAGCAATATTAACAATGGAGAGTCCCGAGTGCCACACTTTTTGGAGGAAGATGTGATAGTAACTTTACTAGGGTTAGGTGATACCAGCAGTCTAATATCAGGCATATTTTATCTCAGATCCTTTTTGAACTCCAGTCGTAGGGGGACCACAGAACTGATGATTGTTAGCCTTATCATTACTTACTGTTCTTCCTGGCCTTCCAATTTCTCCCTAAGCGAAACAGAAACACACTTGATTGATACCTGTTTCTTGAACTGAGTCCGCAACGTGATGCTCCTTTAACAATACAAACTCTAGAATTGCTGAGCAAAGCCATGCAGGAAAGCCGATATAAAGATACTTACATTCTCACCTTTTGATCCCCTAATCCCTGGAATTCCTGGTGGACCCTGTTGATAAAAAAGTGCACTGTTTCAGTTTGAAAAATACCCAGTTCTAAGGGAAATGCCAAATACAACCACTGTACATTCAAACCTTTTCAGACCAATGGTTTCATTTGATTAAATAATTCCATAACTGTATCGGGGTTAATTTTCAGCAGAAACAAATGCGAATTCACAGGAGGATAAAGACTTTCACTTTCTGACAGCTGAATAAAGCAATGGCTACTAATAAAGTGAGATTTATCGTGTTAATAAGGGCACCAAATTTCTAGGCATTCTCAAGTGCAGAGAAGCACAATACCCATCCTGGCCATATAAACCCCATCACACCCAAACCCAGGAATGGAAGATTTGCAAGATGCACGTTAGAGGTACATGCACATTAGAGGTATAGCCGAACTTAAAATCCGAGTGGTCGGTGTCTTAGTCCTGAGGTCCAAGGAGGGGCAAAGACCAATTTTCTTGAATTCAGAATGTACTCCTCAGTGATATGCTGGGAATTTTAAAAAGATCACTGAGAATGTATTTAAGTGTGAACCTGCGTTTTGCAATCATAGAATTCCTACATGCAGAATGAGGCCATATGGTCCATCGAGTCTGCACCAAGGTTCTGAAAGGGCACCCTACCTAGGCCCACTCCCCCACCCTATCCCAATAACCTACCCCGTAGATCCTGGACATTAAGGGGCAATTTAGCATGGCCAATCCACCTTACCTGCACATCTTTGGACTATGGGAGAAAACCGGAACACCTGGAGAAAACCCATGCAGGCCCGGGGAGAATGTCCAAACTCTACACAGTCACCCAAGGCCAGAATTGAACCTGAGGCCCTGGCACTGTGAGGCAGCAATGCTAACCACTATGTGTCCATGCCCCAAGATCAATTATTTATTGGTAGCGAGACCTCAATAAATAAAACTCTCAACAGTTCTCTGCTCGTTTGACTAAAACTGCTTCCCACTGACAAGAATTCAGGGGCTTCTTGTAAAGGTCAGGATCCTAGGGCGAAATTTTCCGACCCCCAGCAGGGTCGGAGAATCGCCTGAGGCCCCCTAAAATCCCGCCCCCGCCGTGGCAGAGATTCTCCGCCACCCGGGAAGTGGCGGGGGCAGGAATCTCGCCGCTCCGATCAGAGAGGCCCCTGCGGTGATTCTCCGGCCCAGATGGGCCGAAGTCCCGCCGCTGGGAGGCCTCTCCCGCTGCTGAGGTTTGAACTACCTCTGGAACGGCGGGATCAGCAGCGCGAGCAGGACCCCGGGGTCCTGGGGGGGCGGGGGGTGATCGAACCCCGGGGAGTGCCCCCACGGTGGCCTGGCCCGCGATCGGGGCCCCCCGCTCAGACTGCGGGCCAGTGCCCTGGTTGCATTATTTTCCTCCGCGTCCGCCACGGCCTCCGCCATGGCGGAAACGGAAGAGAATCCCACATCGCGCATGCGCCGGCAGTGACGTCAGCGGCCGGCAGTGACGTCAGCGGCCAGCTGCCGCTGACGTCACTGCCGGCACATGCGCGGACCGGCGAAAGCCTTTCGGCCAGCCCCGCTGCCGGGGGCGCCGGTTTTTTGCGCTGGTCTTCTGGTGGCAACCGCTCCGGCGCGGGGCTGGCCCCCAAAGGTGGGGAGAATTCCCCACCTTTGGGGAGGCGCGACCCCTGAGTGGTTGCCGCCACTCCCCTACTCCGGGACCCTCCGTCATGCCGGGTAGGGGAGAATGCCGCCCCTAGTTGGTATATGTTGACCTCCAAACTTCAGCCCTTTTCCAGCATTGGACCCTCTTTACCCTCTTAAATGTATGGTCAATGTTAAAACCCTGTTCTCTCTATGTATAAGCCACAAATTGCACATCTGAAGGTTTTGGTGGGGTGAGTGAAGCCATTTTTTGCCTTTTCCAGACCAGCATGCTTTTATGCAGCATTCACAGGTATGGGGGCAGTGTGGGTATTTTTTGTCAGCTCTTAGTTTTAAAATCTACAGCAACCTGCATTCATACGTAGTAAAATGCTCTAAAGCACTGTACAAGGACAAAACGGTTTGACACTGAGTCACATAAGGAGATATTGCGTTAGGTGACCTAATACTAGGGTGGTATGTTGGTACCGTGGTTAGCACTGCTGCCTCACAGTACCAGGGGCCTGGGTTCAATTCCGGCCTCGGGTGACTGTCTGGAGTTTGCACTTTCTCCCTGTCTCTGCATCGGTTTCCTCCAGATGCTCCAGTTTCCTCCAACAGTCCAAAGATAGAACATAGAACATAGAACAGTACAGCACAGAACAGGCCCTTCGGCCCTCGATGTTGTGCCGAGCAATGATCACCCTACTCAAATCCACGTATCCACCCTATACCCGTAACCCAACAACTCCCCCCCCCCTTAACCTTACTATTAGGACACTAAGGGCAATTTAGCCTGGCCAATCCACCTAACCCGCACATCTTTGGACTGTGGGAGGAAACCGGAGCACCCGGAGGAAACCCACGCACACACGGGGAGGACGTGCAGACTCCACACAGACAGTGACCCAGCCGGGAATCGAACCTGGGACCCTGGAGCTGTGAAGCATTGATGCTAACCACCATGCTACCATGCTGCCCCTGATGTGTAGGTTAGGTGGATTGGTCATGTTAAATTGTCCATTAGTGTCCAAACGTTATGTGGGGTTACTGGTGTAACCTGACTGGGTAACTCCATGGTTAGTGAAAAGAAGTTGCTACGTTCTAACAAGCGTCAGGAGAGATGGGCTAAAGCTCAACAAGCAAAAGTGCCATTTTGGAGTAACTAAGGTCACATTCCTAGTTGACAAGCTCTCATCATACGGCATTGAACCTGACGAAGACAAAATAAGCAATTCTCAGCATGCCAAAACCACATGACAAGAAAGCCATCTTTAAGAGTGATGGATATGATCAATTTTATGGGGAAACTCATTCCAAACCTGTCAGCAAAAACAACACATCTACATGACCTCCTGCAGACAATGGATTTCACTTGGACTGAACAACATGAGCAAGAGTGGAAGAAGCTCAAGACTTCACCAACCACCACGCCAGTTCTCACAATTTTTGACCCATTTAAGCAGATTAGAGTGTCAACAGACACGTCTAAAGATTGTCTGGGAGCAGCTCTTTTGCAACTCGAGCATGAGGATTGGAAATCAGTCGCTTATACATCACGATCCATAATGACAACAGAGCAGAGGTACGCTCAAGTCAAAAAAATAATGCCTAGGTTTAATTACAGACTTGGAGAAATTCCACGGCTACATGTATGGTCTTCCAATTTCACAGATGAGACACATCATAATCCTTTAACATCATCAAAAGAAAACTGAACCAGATGTCTCCGTGCATTCAAAGGTTGATGATGAAGTTACAAATCTGTGACTTCAATCTCATCCACATGCCAGGCAAATATTTGTTCTTAGCAGATGCATTATAGAGAGCGCCGATGCAAAGTATTGGTGGTGAAATTGCTGAGGATGTAGATCTGCACGTCAATCTTATTTCCACACGACTAGCAGTACCAGATGCAAAACTACGTGAGGTCCAAGAAGAGACCAGGAAGGATTAAGAGGTGATGTGGAACATCAACTCACACTGGCCCAGAGGTCAATGTATGGAGTTCTTCAAAATAAGATCTGAACTCAGTATCATTAATTGAGTGGTACTTCATTTGAACACTATAGTCATACCTCAATCTCTTTGCAAGGATGCAAGGATACACGAAGGACATCTTGGGATTGAAAAATGTAAGCGGAGAGCTTGTGACTCTGACAAGGTATAAACCAGGATATTGACAGGATGGTCAGTTGTTGTGACACATGCCAGACGTACTGTTGCAAGCAAACAAGAGAACCTAAGCAAATATCTGATTTACCTTCGGTACCAAGGTAGAAAGTAGCTATTGATCTCTTTCACCTATGAGGGACAGATTATTTAATTATCATAGATTATTTTTCAAACTATCCCGAAATGGCTCTACTATCAAGCATAATGGCAAGCAGTATAACACAGCATACCAAGCCCATTTTTGCTGGACACAATAATCTGCAAGTTGTTGAGAGTGACAACGGTCCCTGTTTTAGCTGTAAAGTGCGGCAACACTTCGCAGTCACGTATGATTTCAATCACATTACATTGAGTCCATTGTACCCTCAAACCAATTGAAAAGCTGAAAAAGGTGTACATATTATTAAGCAATTGTTGAAGAATGCATTAGACAGCCGATCTGATCCATATCTCGCAATATCGCACTATTGAGTTACAGAGCATCACCACTGTCACATGGTAGATCGCCAGCAGAGTTACACATGAATAGCAGGTTGTGTACCACACTTCCATACTTGGCAAAGAAGGAGGAGAATGCAGTGGTACTGCAGGAAATGTAAAACATTAAAGAGAAATAAAAGCTGTTATATGATAGAGTGTCTAGAACATTACCGCTTCTGAGTAGTGACGGTATTGTGACAGTAGAAGATTAAGGCAATTGGTCAAAAGAAGCCATTGTACTTGAAGACGTAGCACCTTGTTCCTACAATGTACAGACAGAGGATGGGTTGGTTTTAAGAAGAAATCGTTGTGCACTCTTGAAAACCAGAGAAGACTTTCACAACAACGTGGTGGATGACGAATCTACATCAGAATCAACATCAGCTGCAGTGTCAGATAGTTCAGCAATTCCTGAGCATGAGAATGTCATGGAGAACATTGAATCTACAAGTTCTGAGCAACAAGGTTAAACTTTGAGAAGATCAACCAGAGTCAGAAGAAAACCTGATCGACTCAATTTGTAGATTTGGACTATTTGTACATACTCAGCTTTCTGTTCTTGTGTGTGTGTGTATATTATATGTATCTATATATCTGCTGAACCATTTTTAAAAATTAAAAAAAATAAAAGTGTTAGACTCATAGGCTCATGATGTCACATGTAAATATACTGATGATAAAGTATTAATTTATTTCTTCAAATGAAAGGGGATGTAGTGATATCATGGTTGCGTTGTAATTCACCGACTAATCACTAGGAGTCTCACTAGTATATAAGTGGATGAGAGTCAACTGACTCCTCAGCCTCCTCAGAGGAAGTATGAGAGAGAGCTTGCATGTGTATGATTTTGCTGTTGTTCATCTGTTGTCTTGTATATAGTTTACCCACAGTTAATATTAATAAATAATTTCTAACTTTAACTGCAAGTGTTCTTGTAATAAATCAGACATCCAACAAGATCATTACAGGGTTACAGGGATAGGATGGAGGTGTGGGCCTAGGTAGGGTGCTCTTTCCAAGGGTCGGTGCAGGCCTGATGGGCAGAATGGCCTTCTTCTGCACTATGGGATTATCTGAACACTTGGTCAAATAGGTTGCTTGTAAGGAGTGTCTCAAAGGAGCTCGAGAGGTCACGAGGTGAAAGGAGTAAATTTCAGAGCTCAGCGCCTCAACCGTCACTGATAGAACAATTAAAATCATGCCTGCACAAAGGGCTAGAATTGGAGGATGGCAGACTTCTAGATGCAGCGTACTTCCTTTTTTTTTACTCAATTCAGAGACGCCATTGATCTGTGATAAAGCAGAAGGAGGAGATAGGTTTTTAATTAGTAGTGGGATGAAGGGTTATGGGAAGAGGGCCCGAAGGTAGCGATGAGGCCGAGATGGGATCAGCCATGATCGTATTGAATGGCGAAGCAGGCTGAACTGCCTACAGCAATTCCTAGCTCTTATTTTCTTAAAATCAGATTCCTTCTTTTTCAAACAATGCTCATCTTCCTTCTGTTCAGATCTTCTTTTTCAGATTATAACTCTCCATCCAGATGTTGCTGGCAAAATATTGTGGAGCCTTAAGGAGACTTAAGATTAGGGAAGGGCAAAGAGGCAATGACAGGATTTGAAAACAAGGATAAGAATTTTACAACGGAGAGCATGATTTACAGGCCGTATCCCGCCAGAATCGGGATGGGTCGCGGCCGGTTAGTCCCGTGAGATACCTCTTCCGGGTTTCCCGATTGGCGTTACGCCCCATGAGATATAATGAGATCTTGCGAGACGTCACTATCTGGATCCCGCTTAACTGCTCACTTAACCGTGCCAACACCAGGGCCCAGGATCTATCGGCCTTGGCGAGGAGACTGCAGCCGGGCAATGTGTTACACTGGTCTCCACAAACAGAGACCAGGCGGAACTGCACTTGGAAGGGGGGGTGGATCTTCCAGGTGATCGGAAGCCTCCTGATGGTTGGCCTCTGGCAGGATTACACCCTGGCACTGCCAATGCCACCTGGGCACCTTGGTAGTGTCAAGATGCCCAGGTGGCATTTTGTCCATGCTGAGGATTGGGCCCACGTATGCCCTACCAGTCTGAGGTGGTGTGCAGAGGGGCTTGAGGACTCCCCAACAGGTGAGTTGGGGCATTGGGGGAAGGGGAATCCAGGGGTCGCGTTGTTGGGTTGAGACATCAGGGCGCCTTTTTTTGATCTCTTCCTGCAGAGTTCTTCAGTGCAGGAAATACAAATGACCGTGGCCTAAGCGAGAAAAAATAACAGAGTCATGTTCGATCGCGGGGTCGTTCTCACCTCTACCAGCGCCGGGAATGACGCTGCTAAACCGGACCAAAACAGGACTCTGGTTTTTATTTGTTAAATTGCGCCCTGAGGCTTTGCTTAACCATGACCAATGTAGGTCAGTGAACACATGGAGTGATGGGTGAATAGGTTCATTGGGACTTAGTGTGTATTCGGACACAAGCAGCAGGGATTTGGATGAATCTAAGTTTACACTCGAAGGCTGGCCAGGAGTGTGCAGGCATTGCCAAGACTCGAGGTAAAAGGCATGGATGAGTTGAATCAGAGGCTGAATCAGATGATGTTACACCTGTTGAAGTAGGCAGTTTTAGTGACAGTGTAGATATGTGACTGGAAGTTCATCTCAGCTCACCGAGGTCTGGGTTGACCTCGCACAGCGTACTGGCTCCCGGGAAGTCTGTTGGAGGCTTCGCCTAACATCTACCGGCCGTGTCGTGCTCCCATTCGAATGCGGAGGCAGCCAGAAAATTGGCTGCCTCTTGTAAAATTAAGCTGGTAGGTATGATACTGAAATATGGGGTGTCAGGACTCCAGAATGGTCCTCACTTTGTGTTCCTGACACCCACAGGGAAAGTCAGCCCAGTCATCAGCACCAGAAAATGTGTTGAACCGGGGAGAGGTTGAGGTTGCAGTGACTCCTAAAATGTGAAATGTTTCGGGGAAGGGGTATGAAATGGGTGACAGCGAATCAATACCACCCTACGCCCCATCCAATCTTTTCCATTGATGTGAATGGGAAAGAAAATGAGGCGTCGATATCACCCATTTTGTACCACTGCCCAAAGATAATCTTCACACCCTACCCTATTACCATCATGTTTCTGGGTTGTAAGCAGGAAAGAAACTGTTCATCATATCCAGGTGCTGGCCTATTTCATCCACTAGTTTAAAGATAGAAATGGGAGTAGGCCATTTAGCCCTTCAAGCCTGTTCCATCATTCACTGTATTATTCAGAGCATTTTCCTCTGGTGTTAAGGCAGGAAAATGCTTGAAGGATTGATTATTTCTTCAGCCTATATATATCTTTCCAAAGAAAAGAAAAATCTGTTATTCCAATGAAGCTTCACTTCAATAATATCTCAGGAATAAACAAATTAATCATCATCAGCCTTTTAGGAAGTTATTATTTCCTTTTCACTGGTCACAGCTGCAGCAGAATCAATTAAGGAAATACTTTGTGATTATAAATACAATGGTGACGTTTATAGGATTATTATGTTTTTGGACTATATCTATTGGTTTATAAGAATGTGTTTGCCACTGTATCTTTAAGCTTAAGATAAACTGCCTGACTGTAGACATGGGTGGTTTAATTGTTAAAGTTCAAAGAATGACTCAGATGGTTTATTTCAGATTAAGATTCTTGAAATTTGCACATAGGGACAAAGACAGCTGTACAGTGAGAAAACCCAAGTCTCCTAACACCTAGAAAGGTGCTATCAACATCAGGTTTTAAACTATTGTGCTGGAAACTGTCCCTTTGTTTATGAAATGAAAGGCCATTCTGATTAGAGATAGCTTATTAATGTTCCTACTTGTATACAGAGATAATGGGGGCGAGTCTCCTCTAGGCGGACCAAGTGCCTGTGCCGTCGTGAACGCCGTCACGTTTCACGATGGCGCGAACAGGGCCCGGGCACGACCTATTCCGGCCCCCACAGGGGGCCAGCACGGCGCTGGAGTGGTTCACGCCACTCCAGCGTCCCTACACGGTGCCAAATGGGCACCGCGCCAACCCGCACATGCGCAGTTGGGGAAGCGCAATCCTGCGCATGCGCAGTTGGGCCGCGCCATGCTGTGCATGCGCGGAGAACTTCTTACACGCGCTGGCCCCGACGCAATATGGCGTGGGTGTTCAGGGGCCGGCCGCGGTGGAATGTAGGCCGGGGGGGGGGGGGGCAGAGGCGGGCCTGCCGATCGGTGGGCCCCGATCGCGGGCCAGACCCCTTCGGAGGCACCCCCGGTGAAGAGCCCCCCTCCCCCCCCCCAACAGGCCGGCCCCTGAGCGTTCCCGCAGAGTTCCCGCTGGCAGAGACCAGGGGTGGACGGTGCCGGCGGGACCCTGTTGTGTCGGAGCGGCCGCTTGGCCCATCCGGGTCGGAGAATCGCCGCTCGCCGTTTGCGGTGATTTTCCGAGGGGCCTTGCACGATTCGCGTGGTGCTGGTTTCGGGGTGTTGGGAGAATCGCAGTTTGGGTGCTGGGGTGGCGTGGTGCAATTCGCCCGGCGCTCCGGCGATTCTCCCGCCCGGCGTTGGGGGGGGGGGGGGAAGAATACCGCCCAATGTGTTCCTGTTGCAATGGAGAAGGGGGTAGAGAAAACCATTCAGAAGTCAGGTTCCAGACTTTCCTATAAACCCAGACAGATGGAGGGTTTTGCGGTTGCAGTTTGTTCTTGTGAGGCTTGTAGTTAAAGCATTACCAGCCTCGATGGAGATCTTAACATTATGAAATTACAGACATCATGATAATGAGATTCCACTGCACTATTAATGATATTTGCATTCATGCACTTCACATCAAGATATCTTCAAAAACAATTAATTGCTTTTGGGACTGAAGCAACTATTGTTTTGTGGATTGTTATAATAATAAATTTGGGCCTAATAAATTTGAACCAAATCTTCTGGTATTTGATAATCAGAAATGAAACATACAACTGAAGATGTGTATCAGCCATCATGCAGAGATCCTGATGCTTAGATCCACATGTGAATTGTCTGGGAGCTTTAACCTTACGGTGGACAATTCCCCTGCTCACCAGGACTGTAGCTCTGACATTCGCGGAGAGTTGGAGACTTGGGAGTGACCCGTGGGGCTTACTCGGATAGTTCCCCAGGGAATGTTAGACAGATGAAAACCTGGTATGAAACCTGGGTAACTCTACATCTGACACCACCCCATCCCCCACACAGCCCTTCAAACCTCCAGACCACCAGCACAAACCAGTCCAACTACAGTGCTGACTTGACCTGACCACCCCTTCCAACCAGGCTAAACCTGCCCTGACCCAACCAAACTGTCTCACAGAGTCAATCACCCCCCAGACCCCCAGCCCAGCCTGACTAACCCCGAACCGACTTCCCACTCAACCACGTACCATCTCACCTATACTAGCCACTTACCACTTTATAATGTCCATAAGAAGACTTGATGCTCAAACATTCCATATGGCAGCTAGTACCTTAAAATGGGATTATGTTTGGTCTTCCCCAGTTCTACTCCACTCTGACAGAGTTCCCTGGGGTTCACTGCCCTGTGCATTTCTTTGACGGCCAAGGTTGAAAATCCTGGAAGAAATGCACAGCAGCATCTGGTCAGGAGAATCTTTGTGAACTGAGGCAATGCACACAGCATTGTTGTTGCTCAGAAGAACTAGGCCCTTGACCTGGTGAAGGTTCCATTATGTTCAACAGAGGAGTTGAAGATTATATGGTATGAACTATTGCTTAAAAATATAGAAACTAGGAGCACTGGTAGGCTATTTGGCCCTTTGAGCCTGCTCCACCATTTAATATGATCATGCCTGATCCTCGATCCCAATGCCATGATTTTGTTTTCTCCCCATATCTCTTGGTGCCATTAAAATCTAAAAATCTGTTTCTTAAATACATTCAGTGACGTGACCTCCACAGCCTTCGGTTCACTACCCTTTCAATGAAGAAATATTTCCTCATCTCAGTCTAAAATGGTCTACCCCGTATCCCGAGACTGTACCCCCAGTTCTATATTCCCCAATCAGGGAAAACATCCTCCCTGGATCTAGTCTGTCCAGCCCTGTTAGAATTTTATACATTTCAATCAGATCTCCTCTCATCCTTCTAAACTCTGGTGAATACAGGCCCAGTGGAATCAATCTCTCCTCATAGGGCAGTCCTGCCAACCCCGGTATCAGCCTAGTGAATCTCCGCTGTGCTCCCTCTATGGAAAATATATTGCTTCTTAGGTAGAGAGACCAAAACTGTACACAGTACTCCAGGTGTGGTCTCACCAAGGCCCTGTATAACTGCAGTAAAACATCTCTACTTTTGAACTCAAATCCTTTTGCAATGAAGGGCAACATACCATTTGTCTACCTAATTGCTTGATGCACCTTCTTCTCCAGTTTCATTGGCTGGTTTGCAAGGACACCCAGACCCCTTTGTATATCCACACTTCCCTATATATCACCATTCAGATAATACTCTTCCTTTCTGTTCTTCACACTGAAGTGCATAGCTTCACATTTAGTCGCGTTGCACTATATCTGTTATGTGTTTGCCCACTCACTCAACTTGTATAAATCACCTTGAAGCCTCCTTGCATCCTCCTCATATCTCACAATTCCACCCAGTTTTGGAATTCCGTCAGCATATTTGGAAATAATACATTTGGTTCCCTCATCCAGGTCATTTAAATATATCGTTAGTTCTTGTGAATTTTTAAGAATTGCAATTTGGATGTTTGTTCTTGGGCAAGTTTCTTACTTGGCATTAACTAATGTATTCATTTGTTTACACTTTCAGAAGCTGATCACCATCAATCCAGTTCATTTACACACTAGAGATCTTCACGGTTTCTGACAACAAGCCACATCCATCCTTTAAAATTCTTCTTTATCTTTCCATTTTAATCTCATTAAGCCTTGGACTAATGAAGCAATTAACTGAATGAGTTCAGTTACACACAGACTGGCAAAAATAATCTCAATTAACATATTCATTATATCCCAGAGATCTAGCAGATTGATGCTAAATGTTTTCTCATGATTATCCTATGTCCACTTTTTAATGTTAACCCATTTGTAATGCCTCCTTTAAAGCCTGATTATTGTCCATGTCTTGCATAACGTGGGTATAGGCTGCTTCATTGAGGAGTGGTGAATGATACTGAATACTGCAATCAGCAGTAAATATCCCCACTTCCAATCTTATGGTCGAGGGAATAGTCGCGTTGCATATGTCGATGCAATGACATTAGTTAAAAATGGGATGGAACACGTGAAAGTTCTTATCTACCAGCCTGAGGGTTCAACTTCCCTCCAAAACAGTAGTCTACACTTAACAGAACCCGCATTCTTCATGCAAGGATTTCAGTTCCACAAATGGAATTCAAAAGACTGTGATCACCTGGATCAGTCTGTTCACCATATTGTGCTTGAACGTGGCCTACATTTAAATTTGCTGCAGGAATCCAGTCGATCTACCTAACAATACATAGTGCTGTGATCTGGCTGCCCAAATTGGATTTAGACTTGTAAAGCTTCAAGATGTTATTTACAAGTTGTTGAAGGGAAAATCATTGATGAAGCAGCTGAATACGTTTGGAACAAAGATACTTTCCTGAGGAACACCTGTAGCGATGCCCTGGGGCTCAGATGATGGGTCTCCAACAACCATGCTTCTGAAAAGTGGAGAATTTTCACCCTGATTCCTATTGACTTCAATTTTACTAGAGCTCCTCAGTATCAACCTCAGTCAAAGGCTGACTTGCTGTTTTAACCGTGTAAAACCTCTCGGTCTGAGTCATTAATAGTCCAATGTATAAGAGAAACATGATGACGTAAATATCTAAGAAAGAATTGTAACGTAAACCAGGAAATGTGTGTAAATGTGATCCCAACTGAATGGAAGAAATACAAGTGAATATGTAACTTTGGAGGCAATGTACAGTCATAACAATTCAAAATGTTCTGTAATGTTTATTGGAGGTTTTATGAATAAAGTATATTTTTGGGGGGAAAAAATTGGTCCCCACAAACGGGGACCAGATGGAATGGCACTCATAGTGCCTCCCAGGGGATCATAGGCCCCCAGGTAAATGCCCTTTGGGAAGGGTGGTACCCTGGCACTGCTGGTGCCACTGAGCACTCTGGCAGTGCCACATGGATGCCAATCTGGCACTGCCGATGTGCCCGGGTAGCACTGCCAGCTGTGTGGGGCACTGTCAAGTTGGCACTGCCAAGGTGGCATTTTTTAAGTGGGTGTGATTGGGCTGAGAGTGCCTTGTGTTTGGGGGGAGGGGGGTTTCGGAGGTGTGTTCGGGACATTAGAGATCGGGACACTATTTCAAAATGGCGACACTGAGGAGTTCCGGTGAGCGGAGATCCGCGGTGTAGGAAACGGGCTTATGTGCGGCCTTGGCTGCACGTTCCCCGCTGAGGCCCCTTATCCACCAGAGAGTGGCACTGAAAAGAATTCTGGGAGAAATCAGTGCAGTCAACACAACTTGGAAGGTGATTGAGGAGGACCAACTACCAAAGAATGGAATCGTGTTTCCATCCCTCCTTCCTCCTCAAACCAAAACAAGAGGGAGTGAGACAGTATTTTCAGAGAGCACCAGACCTGTGAGGACCACTCTTCTGAGTGTGGATTTAACAAGGTAGCTGATTGGTGAGTACGTGCTTATGAATGTTATAATGGGCCAGGGTATAGAGAACACCAAAGTATATCATTGAGTTCACCTGACCCACAACTTTTAATAGATTTTGGTTGTGGGGAAAATCTTTTAATAGATTTTGGTTGTGAGTGCACAAGGGTCCACTCTCCAGGTGTTATGCAACAGAGACCTTAAGTACTTTTAAAACAAAACAATGTTTATTCTATGAATTCAGTTAACACTTTATAAACACACCGTAAACAGTTTATCAACTACCAACACCGATAACCTCCACAGATACAATCCTCCATAGGTAACCCTTAATGACTTTCCTAACAACATACATAAGTCAAAAATACCCTTTTTAACAAAGACGGCAGGTTTGAAATCTCTTCAGAAAGCTGGTATCATTTTTGCATTATCAAGTAATCTGAACACCTTTTTAACATACAGAGAGAGAGAGACTCCAACATCCTTGTAGACTAACTACAGCTTTCAACTGAAAACAAAACTAAGACACTGCAGCAGTGGCGTACAGAGGGGGGGGGCGACGGTGCATTGGCCCCGGGCATCCATTGGATGAAGGCATCCAATCAGAGAATGAAAAAAAAAAAATTTTTTTTTTTTTTTTTTTTTTAAATTTTTTTTAAAATTTAGATTACCCAATTATTTTTTTCAATTAAGGGGCAATTTAGCGTGGCCAATCCACCTACTCTGCACATTTTTTGGGTTGTGGGGGCGAAACCAACGCAGACACGGGGAGAATGTGCAAACTCCACACGGACATTGACCCAGAGCCGGGATCGAACCTGGGACCTCAGTTCCGTGAGGCGGTTGTGCTAACCACTAGGCCACCGTGCTGCCCCAGATAAGGAAATAAGATAGTAATTTTAAAATTTCAGCGGTGATAAATCAATTTTTGGAGGCTCACCACACTGCAGAGGCAGTTGTTAGCCCTTTATTCCTTTAACATGGTGTACCCTTTCTGTCTAGAGAAAATGGTCCTTCTCCCCATCCCCCCCACACGCATGCGCATGATGTACGTGGTGCAACCATCAAAAGCAACAAGCAGACGTGGCTGTTCGTTCCTGCGTTTCCTCGAATCATAACTCGTCTTTTCTTCAGCTTTTTGTGCATCTAGATTAGTTCTTTTACCTACTCAGGTCAGTGAATAGCTCTAGAACAGGTGCAACTACGGTTTTTATAGGTTTTTTGGCGATATTTAATGAAATATTTACGTGGGATGTAGTAAGAGTGAAGCCTGGATGATCAGAGGACTGCTATGGCATTTAATCTCGGAATAGGAGACATTTATTCCTTAACATGCTAATATTCGAATACAGATACCACTAATTTGCAAGTCTATGATATAAATTGCACAAAATTATCAGTGGAGAATCAGTGTGAAATAATACGAAGGAACAAAGAAATGAAATATGGTTTATCCGTCTGCAACTGACCGATTGTTTACCATTTTCTTCCCATTTTCTCATGCGTCTTACGGTTTTTGAGATAGAAAATGAAATGTTACGAGTATTTTGTGTACAACCGAGTGGAGCACAGAACAGGAAAAAAAAGAGGGCCAGAGTCGAAGAAGAATCCCATCAAAGAGGGGCATTAGATGCATGGATAAAAAGAAGTAAAGAAGAAGTAGGAGAACCTGGAGAAGTAAAAGATGATGTGGGTGCAGAGAAGGATTTTTCTGATACGGATTCAGCTCGGTCAGAACATAATACTCTCTCTCCTCAGTCTCGTTGTCAGGATGATGATCCATGTGAAGAAAATAAAGAAGATATTTGCATATTTTTGCAAAGAAGCGATTTTGGCTGTTTGAAGAAACCGATTCCAGATCATTTGAAGATGACAATATTACAACATGGCCCTGAAAGATATCAGAATAAAAGTGGTCCATTTGCTGAGAAGGATGGGAGATCATTTTCCAAACAGTGGTTTGATAAAGTTTCCACAAACGGAGAAATTGTGGAGAGAAAATGGTTGTTATACTCTCCATATTGGAAAGCATGCTACTGTTTTGTTTGCTTTTTGTTTTCAAAGGAGCATTTGTTGTCTGTGTCAAACTTTGGAAAGGAAGACGGTTTCTCCACTTGGAGAAAATTAAATCCAACAATACCTGACCATGAGAAAAGCCCTTCTCATAGAGCTCACATGAGGGAATACCTGAACCTTGTAGTTCGACTCCATCATTCAACTACGATAGATGCTGAACTTCAACAGCAAATGTCTGCTGAAAAGAAAAGATGGAAAGCTATAACTGAACGGATTGTCGAGGTTATATCCTTTCTGGCAAAACAGAATCTGGCCTATCGTGGACATCGAGGAGAAGGAATATCTGGGTTATCAGAGCCAGGGGAGACAGTCAGTGAAAA
This sequence comes from Scyliorhinus canicula, assembly GCF_902713615.1. NCBI lineage: Eukaryota > Metazoa > Chordata > Chondrichthyes > Carcharhiniformes > Scyliorhinidae > Scyliorhinus > Scyliorhinus canicula. Next base: position 81,920,535 of record NC_052150.1, read on the forward strand.
TACAGGAAACTTTCTAGCAACAATCAGACTTTTGGCCAAATATGATGACATCTTAGCAAAACACTTGCAGAGAGGGAAAGAGAAACCAAAAAGTGTCACCTACTTGTCCAACAGAATTCAAAATGAAATAATCAATCTTCTTGGTGAAACTGTCAAGAAAAATATAATTTCCGAAATTAAGGATGCAAAATATTTTAGCATAATGCTGGATTCAACTCCAGATATTGCCCATGAAGATCAGGTTTCTGAAATTCTGCGTTACGTTCATATTGATGAAAACAGAAAAGTAGAAATAAAGGAGACATTTCTGGGATTTTTTCAAGTCAACAAGAAAGATGCAGTCAGCTTGGTAAATAAAATTCAGGAAAAATTGGAAGAAGACAAAATTTCCATGAATGACTGTCGTGGTCAAGCATATGATAACGCAGCAGTTATGGCTGGAGTGAGAGGAGGTGTTCAACAAAAAATTGTTGAAGTTAACCCAAAAGCTGTGTTTGTGAACTGCGAGAACCACAGCCTCAATTTGTCCTGTGTCCATGCAAGTGAGGTGCAACCTGTTGTTGTTACATTTTTTGGCATTCTAGAAAAACTCTACTTTTTTTTCTTCATCTACTTCTCGTTGGGAAGTGTTAAAATCATTTGTCACTCGGACTGTGAAAAGACAGTGTGACACAAGATGGAGTTCCAGCCATGATGCTGTGCAAGTAATCCACGAAGAGTGTGACAACGTTATTGCAAGCCTTCAACACCTGCTGGAAGGAGAATTTTCAAGGGAAACTAAATCTGATGCAGGATCGCTACTGAACTCTATTCAACAGTTCCCGTTTATAGCTTTATTAAATTTTTGGTACTCAGTTTTATCATCAGTGGATAAAGTCTCAAAACGTTTGCAGGATCCGAAAATGGGGTTCCATGAAGCTTCTTGTGATCTGAGAGGACTTATTCATATCTTGAATTAGAATGACGAAATTATCCACAATGCAATAGATTTAGCCAATGAATATTGTCAAAATTGGGGAATACCAATTGCACGAACAAGGAGAAGAAGAATAATGCCTGGAGAGTCAGCAAGGGATAGTGGACTGACGGCACAAGAAGAAATGAATAGAGTAATGGTAGAGATTGTGAACAGATTAAAAACTGAAATTGAAGACCGCAGTGTCCGTCTTCAAAGACTCAGTGACCGATTTTCTTTTCTTCTGAACTTGAATTCAGGAGTGATTGAAGATGAACAAGAAAGAGAGAAATTAAAAAAGGAATGTTCAGGCTTTGCAAATTATTATGACAATGATGTGGTTGCAATTCAGTTATATGACAAAATTATTGATTTTGTGATGCTCCTTCGAGCTGGAGGGAATAGAGTTCCCCCTGATCCTAAAGATGCTCTGGAGTCTTTACTGCAGTATGGGAGGTATGTCTTTCCGACGCTGTGTGTTTCATACAGATTACTGCTTACAATCGCATTTTCAGTCGCAAGCTGTGAAAGGTCATTTTCAAAACTGAACTTAATAAAAACATATCTGAGGTCTTCTATGTCACAGGAGCGACTGACCAACCTGGCTTTAATAAGCATTGAAAAAGAATTTCTCACAGCTGATGTAAAAAGTGAAGTAGTTCAGGTGTTTTGTGACAGGAGGTATCATTTGGGGAAAAGAACTTAATAAATTTGATTGATTTATATTAAAATCGAATAAAGCGTTTATTTCATGTTTCATCTGTGTTTATATATTCAAAATGTTTTCCTTTCTCATAATATTTCTCAGTATATTAGGCCTTATACTTGAGTCCTAGGGGCATACAATCAAGATTTGCCCCGGGCATCACCAGACCTCTGCACGCCACTGCACTGCAGCTCTGAGCTCAAAATGGAAGTAAAAGACAGAATCATATTTCAGCTCCACCCACACAATGACATCACTGCAACTATTTGATGAACACCCATTTCTTAAAGATACATTCCCATGACAGTGGTTTTATTTTATTAAAGTAACATCATATTTAACAGAGGGTTAGTCATGACAGTCGGTGGGGCTTGGTGTTCTGCCTGCGACATGTGGTCAATCATGAATGCTGACAACATTCTAATAATCATATCTGCGGGAAGTGTATCCAACTGCACTTGCTGAATGAATGGATCGGTTTGAGCAGCAGCTGGAGATACTAAGAAGCAATCAAATGGCATAAAACATTACAGATGGATGTTCTTGAGATGTGGTCACACCCATGGTGCAGGAAGAAAGATGGGTGACTGTAATATCACTGTAATATGGGAGATGGGAAGGCAGCCAATGCATGAATCCCTGTGGCTGTGTCCCTCTCTAACAAGCATTCCCTTTTGGATGCTGATGAGGAAGATGGCACATCAGGTGACAGCAGTAGCAGGGGCACCATTGCTGGCCCTACTGTATAGAGGAGGGGGGCAAAGCAGAATAGAGTAATGCTAATTGGGGATTTGATAATCAGGGGCACAGATAGACACTTCTGATGTCATGAAAGAGACTCCAGGATGATGTGTTGCCTCCCCAGTGCCAGCGTCATGGACGTCTCTGAACGGGTACAGGACATCCTGAAACAGGAGGGCAAACAGGTAGATGTCCTTGTCCACATTGGTACAAAAGAGCAGCAAGGTCCTGCAAAGACATTACAAGGAGTTAGGTAGTAAACTAAAAAGTAGGAGCTCTAGGGCAGTCATTTCAGGATTATTCCTCATGTCACATGCTAGTGAGGCTAGGAACGAGAGATACTACAATTGAACACGTGGTTAAAGAGCTGGTATGGGGGGAGGGCTTCAGATATGGAGATCATTGGGATGTCTTCCAGGGAAAGTGGAACCTATACAATCAGGACGGGTTGCATCAAAACTGGAGGGGCACCAATATCCTGGCCGGGTGGTTTACTAATGTAGGTCGGGAGGGTTTAAATTTGTATGACAGGGGAGTGGGAACCGGAACAGCAGGCCAGCAATTGTAGAGACTAGGGAAGAGTTTGAGACTAAGACAAATATAGCTAAGAGGGAGAGCAGGCAGAAGGAAGTCGCTGATCCCAGTGGGTCTGGAGTGTGTTTGCTTCAATGCAAGAAGTATAACAGGTAATACGGATGATTTTAGCGATTGGGTTAATGTGGGGATATCGATATTACAGAGACATGGCTAAAGGAGGGACGGGACTAGCAGCTTAATGTACCGGATATCGATGTTTTAGATGAGACAGAGGGGGTAGCAGAAAGAGTGGGGGAGTTGCATTACTGGTTAGGAAACATATCACAGCTGTGATGAGGGAGGATATCTTTGAGGGATCCTGCACTGAGGCATCATGGGTAGAGTTCGCGAATGGGAAGGGTGCAGACACAATGTTGAGGTTGTACTATAGGCCTCCCAACATCCAGCAGGATACAGAGGAACAGATATGTTGTCAGATTCTGGAAAAATGTGAAAATAGCAGGGTTGCTTTGGTGGGTGATTTTAATTTCCCCCATATTGACTGGGACGGTGTGTCCAAGAGGGTTTTTTGAAACAGTATGTGGATAGTCCAACCAGGAAAGAGGCCTTACTGGACCTAGTATTGGGGAATGAGCCCGGTCAGGCAATCAAAGTATCAGTAGGGGAACATTTTGGGAATAGTGATCATCATACCCTATGGGCGAAATTCTCCGCACCCGCGGAAAGTCGGCAAACGGTCGTAAAAATCGGGACCGTTTTACGACGGTCGCGAAGGCTTCATTTCCCGACCGATTCACTTCCTGGAAATGGGCTAGCAGCGCGGCCGCGTCAATTACGTGCGTGATGACGACGGAACGCGACGACGACACGAACCCGCCCATGTGACGCCGCCCGACGCCGTAAAAAGGCGCGGGCGACCACAGAATCTGTCGGGCAGGATGTCGGAGCCTAGGCGAGCTGCTCCTCGCTTTATTGATGCAGACGTCGAGGCGCTGCTCGATGCCGTGGAGCAGAGGAGGGGCATCATCCGCCCGCGGAGAGGGCATCGCCAACCTGCCAGCACGGTACGCCAGGCCTGGCGTGACGTGGCTGCTGCCGTCACTGCTGTGGGGCAGACCCCTCGCTCAGCAGAGCAGTGCCGAAAGAAGCTACACGACCTCACCAGGTCTGCCAGGGTAAGTGCCATGAGGGTGCCCCCTAGTCACAACCATCCCTCCCCCTTAACTGCCCGGGGGGGGGGGGGGGGGGGGGGGGGGAGAGGGATTGCGGCAGAGTTATTTGAGGGTGGTTCACAAAGTTGTCACAGACCCAGCGCTCTGGCCCCGGCGAGAGATGCAATCATCTGATGACAACTTGCCCCCCCCAAACTTTGCCAGTATCAGAACGGACTGCTGATACCTACCGTTTTGTATTGATCTACCTATGTTCCCTCCCCCAACAGGCCAAGGCCGCTCATAACCACCGTGAGCGGCACAAGACTGGAGGGGGTTCGCCCAACATGCACCCCCTCAGCACCTTTGAACAGAGGGCACTGGACCTTGTTGGGGGGTCTGCCACCCGCGATATCGCGCAATGCGAGGTTGGCGGAACTGCAGCAAGTGAGACAACCCTCCCTGACAAACACCACCCCCCCCCCCCCCCCCCCATCCTCTGTCCCTTTACACACCCTGCCCACTGGGACACCTCCCCATCCTCTGTCCCTTCACACACCCTGCCCACTGGGACACCTCCCCATCCTCTGTCCCTTCACACACCCTGCCCACTGGGACACTTCCCCATCCTCTGTCCCTTCACACACCCTGCCCACTGGGACACCTCCCATCCTCTGTCCCTTCACACACCCTGCCCACTGGGACCGTCCAGCGGCCTGCCGAGCAAATCGAAATAACCCGTCTCATTCTCTTCCCTAGGACGTGATGCCGAACGACCAGGGCCGTCTGGCTGCAGACGGAGACAGGAATCTGCCGCCACCTCACCCGGGGCCTCACAACAGAGGGTGCCCGATCAGCGGGCAGCCCTATCCGCCCCAACCCAATCTGCGGACCAGGACGCACAGAGGGTTCGAAGTCCTCCACCACCACCAGAAATGGCCAGGGACAACCCTCCTGTCGCTGAGCAGCCCCACACCATGGACGAGGACCTAACCATTGAGAGCGTCGGGCTTGCGGCACTGCTTTCTCCCACCACATCCATCATCCCAGAGATACACACCCCGGCGGGCCTATTTAGTGATGAGTCTCCTGGGGCACAGTCTGGTTGGCACATCACAGATGAGCAGGTACAGCAGGTGGAGGTCGGAGCAACAGAGGGCCCGGACTCGCGGAGGCCAGACCAGGCCCAGGATGCAGCTGGCTCCCAGACGTTTTCGGAGTTCCTGGAGTTTCTCAACCCACCCGCACAGCCGATGCCTCAGGAAACCCAGGGAAACAATGACGGGATGAGGGCTTCCTTCCAGACTCTGCAGACGCTGTTAGAGGAGTCGAACCGCGTCCAAGAGCAGGGAGTGGTGCCGCTCATGGCAGAGACCCAGTCCGACACCGCACGGGTGGCATCCGCGGTGGAGGCAATGGGTCAGGTTATGCAAGACGTTGGGGTTAATGTGCACGCGTCATCCTCGGCCCTGGACAGGGTTGCCCTCTCACAGGCAGCAATGTGCCAGAGCCAAACCGACATTGCCGGCGCCCTGCGGGCCATGGCCGAGTCTCAGCAGGTCATTGGCCAGTCGCAGCAGTCAGTCGCCGAGAGCATCAACCGCCTGACACATGTGCTGGATGGCGTCGTGCACACTCAGGTTGAGATCGCACAGTCCCTGGCGGGAATGTCTAACTCCCTGGACTCCGTCTCTGCAAACCTTCGGATCCTGGTGGATACCGTTGCAGGCCTCCACGACTGGCAGCGCCAGGTGTCGGTGGTGCGACGGGGAACCTCCCCGCTCGCACCTCTGTCCCAAAGTGAGGCCCGGGGGCCACCGGGCTCCCCGAGGGAGGAGGAGGTTTCGGGGCCCGTCCCATTACTCCATCACGGGACGTCCCGGAATTCTCGGCCTCCCCCCGTCCCATCCCTGGTGCATCGGGTGGGCAGCAGGCAGAGCAGGGTGGCACAATGTCACCCGAGACGCCCGCACAGCAGCCTGGCCCATCAAGGCCGGGTCGCCCCAGGAAACGCTTGGCCAAGGAGAAACGAGTCGAGGGGGGCGATTCGCAGCAATCCTCCTCCACTCCTGCTGTATCATCTGGGGATTCACTTAGACGTAGTGGTAGGGCCCGTAAGGCAACTAAGATAGACACTGAGTAAGTTGGCACGGGTGAAGGGCACAGTTTAGTTGTAGGGCTAGGGCACCTGTAAATAATTGTTAATATTAAACGCACTGTTCCACCTTACTTGTAATACCGTGTGATTGTTCCACAGCCAC